>NC_053501.1:117247038-117294538 GCF_905171775.1 Rana temporaria
CTATGCAAGGCAGGCAGATTATAGCTGGTGGGAGGGGCCGGCAGGGGGCTGTACCTAGCTTACCGGAAACATCTCTGCACTCCTCTCAAGAGCCCTTAGCTCTGATGCAAGCAGTGGGAGGAGTTATGCAAATATCAACATGCCTTGATGGGCGGGTGTCAGCCTGGAGGAGTGGGAGGTTCTAGGCAGGCTGTATTTGCATAGGTAACGCCCCCATGTGATGTAGAGCCTTCATGATTGGAAGCCGTGGGAGGAGTTATGCAAATTTCAGCATGCCTTGATGGGCGGGTGTCAGCCTGGAGGAGTGGGAGGTTCTAGGCAGGCTGTATTTGCATAGGTAACGCCCCCATGTGATGCTAATCCTTCATGATTGGAAGCAGTGGGAGGAGTTATGCAAATATCAAAATAACTCGATGACAGGGTGTCAGTCTGGAGGTGTGGGAGGTCCTAGGAAGGCTGTATTCACATAGGTAACGCCCCCATGTGATGCTGAGCCTCCATGATTGGAAGCAGTGGGAGGAGTTATGCAAATATCAACCTGCTTTGATGGGCGGGTGTCCATATGGAGGAGTGGGAGGTCTTAGGCAGGCTGTATTTACATAGGTAACGCCCCCATGTGATGCTGAGCCTTCATGATTGGATGCAGTGGGAGGAGTTATGCAAATATCAACCTGCTTTGATGGGCGGGTGTCCATATGGAGGAATGGGAGGTCTTAGGCAGGCTGTATTTACATAGGTAACGCCCCCATGTGATGCTGAGCCTTCATGATTGGATGCAGTGGGAGGAGTTATGCAAATATCAACCTGCTTTGATGGGCGGGTGTCCATATGGAGGAGTGGGAGGTCTTAGGCAGGCTGTATTTACATAGGTAACGCCCCCATGTGATGCTGAGCCTTCATGATTGGAAGCCGTGGGAGGAGTAATGCAAATATCAGCATGCCTTGATGGGCGGGTGTCAGTCTGGAGGAGTGGGAGGTCCTAGGCAGGCTGTATTTACATAGGTAACGCCCTGTGGAATTCTGGGATATCAGGATATGACATCTTCTGATTGGTTTAGCGATCTGTTACCGTTTATTGTATGAGTTTTACCATTCTAACCCCTCCCCCCTCTCTCCTTCCCGCCTCCGCAGATCTCTTTGTGGGTCAGCTGAAGAGTTGCCTTAAGTGCCAATCGTGTGGCTACCGATCACCGACCTTCGAGGTGTTCTGTGATCTCTCCCTCCCCATCCCCAAGGTACACAGGAGCGCCCCCTAGTGGGGCTTCACCAACATGACGTGTGACTGCAGACAGTGTGCGGGTGATAGTGGGGGGCCGGTCCCTGTACACCCCCCCCCACTATCAACTGCAGACAGTGTGTGGGTGATAGTGGGGGGCCGGTCCCTGTACACCCCCCCCCGCTATCAACTGCAGACAGTGTGTGGGTGATAGTAGTAGTATTCTTTTATAATTTTTTATATTATATTTATATATTAGTAGTATTATTATACATTGTTATTGTAAGTATGTAGTAGTAATATTGTTATTATTTTGCATTTATAACTACCATTATATACATATTATTTTTTAGTAGTATTATATTTTTTATATTTTTTTTTTATTACTATTGGTGGTGGTAGTATTATTATTACATTAAAATACTTCTAATAATTGCATAACATATAATTATGTAGAAGTATTATTTAACATTACAATTATCTATATATATATATATATATAATTATTAAATACTACTACTACTTACTTAATTATTATTTTAGTGTGATATGTAACATACTACTACTAATAAAAATATATAAAACGTACAATAATTCTACTACAATTGTATATATTATAGATAGATAATTGTAATGTTAAATAATATTTTACTAATATTTATAGTGGTAGTATTATACTTTTGTTTATTAAAATAATTATTATATGTTCTGTTATTATTATAAGTAGTATAATTATCATCAAATATTATTTTACTATTTTTTATTAGTAGTATTATGTTTATTAAATATTTTAACAGTCATTAATAGTACTGGTAGTATTATACATTAATATATATATATATATATATATATATATATATATATATTGTGGTAGTATTATTATATTTTTTTATATATTTTTATTATTAGTAGAATGTTTATTATACATTATTATCATACTAAAATAATAACTATACATTGTTATTATAACTATGTAGTAGTATTTATTAATATCATTATATATATATATTTATTTTTTATTAGTAGTATTATATTTACTATAGAATTTGTATTTTTTTATTTATACATTCTTTTTATCATATTAAAATAAAATTATACATTGTTATTTAGTATATTATACATAGTAATACTAAAATAGAAATAGCAGTTGACTTTCTCTTCCGTTCATAGACGGACACAGCCTTCATTGACATTAGGGTTATGCTTCTTCCTACCAGGAGAGTTTAACTCTCCTAGTGGAAGCGGATATAACCCTAATGTCAATGAAGGCTGTGTCCGTCTATGAACGGAAGAGAAAATAGGATTTTTACAACTACTATTTTTATAGAGGATGTTTATTTATTTATTTTTATTATTTTTTTTTTTTTATCATCATTATATATTATTATAATATTAAAATAATTATTACACGTTATTTATTATATTATGTATATTATTTTCTTTGTTCCTTCTGACACCCTCTCCCCGTCTTTGTTTCCCTGTCTCTGTAGAAAGGTTTCAGTGGCGGGAAGATCTCCCTATATGACTGTTTCAGCCTGTTCACCAAGGAGGAGGAGCTAAATTCAGAGAACGCCCCCGTGAGTTCCTCTCTGCGTCATTTGCACGCCGCCTCCCCCATTTACACGCCGCCTCCCCCATTTACACGCCGCCTCCCCCATTTACACGCCGCCGCCCCCATTTACACGCCGCCTCCCCCATTTACACGCCGCCTCCCCCATTTACACGCCGCCGCCCCCATTTACACGCCGCCTCCCCCATTTACACGCCGCCGCCTCCCCCATTTACATGCCACCTCCCCCATTTACATGCCACCTCCCCTATTTACATGCCACCTCCCCCATTTACATGCCACCTCCCCCATTTACACGCCGCCGCCCCCATTTACATGCCGATTCCCCCATTTACACGCCGCCTCCCCCATTTACACGCCACCTCCCCCATTTACATGCCACCTCCCCCATTTACATGCCACCTCCCCCATTTACATGCCACCTCCCCCATTTACACGCCGCCGCCCCCATTTACACGCCGATTCCCCCATTTACACGCCGATTCCCCCATTTACACGCCGCCTCCCCCATTTACACGCCGCCTCCCCCATTTACACGCCGCCTCCCCCATTTACATGCCACCTCCCGCATTTACACGCCGCCTCCACCCTTTTCACGCTCGCCGCCCCCATTTACACGCCCCTCCGCCATTTACACGCCCCTCCGCCATTTACAAACCTCCCCCTTTTACAAACCGCCCCTTACACGCCTCCATATACAATCCGCCCCCATTTAACTGCCCAATGTTGCCTGATGAGTCAGAGCTGGGAGAATCCTTTACTTTTGAGAATCTCTTCCCACTTCCTGTTGTGTCTCCAGTACAGGAAGTGAACAGAAATCTAAGTAGACAAAAATTTCCGGACAAGTGTTCTACTCTTCTCGTCTGACATATGGGGGGGGGGGACCTGGGAGGGGCTAAAGCTAGTAGTGTGTGTGTGTGTGTTAAATCTAAACTCCGGGCACCTGAACTCATTTAGGATCCGGAGCGTAGGGGGCGGAGTCACCACCAATAGCGGCTAACCGTGACGCTCCTTTTATTCTCTTAACAGATCTGCGATCGATGCCGGCAGAAGACCAAAAGCACAAAGAAGCTCACAATCCAGCGCTTCCCCCGAATACTCGTCTTGCGTATCCTTTTTATATCGCCCACCCCCGAGGTAGAAATCCTGGCTCTGTCCCCACCCACCATGGGATGTCCCCGCCCACCATGGGATGTTTCCGCCTTATGTTTTGTAAAAAGTTAGTGGAGGGTGCTTTTTGTTTCTATGCGTCTCTGTGTTTCATTTTTGATTCCCCCCGGTATGAAGTGAGTGACAGGGCATAGTGGGCCCCCTTTCCCTCGGGGGCCCATGCGCCCCGCAAACACTTGACACTGGATGATAGCCACAGCGTCCGCATCTAATTGACGCAGTGAAACCGCATCGGCCGTGTGGGCGTGGCCTAAAGGCATCAGCCGTCATTGATTATTTTTGGCAGTGGGTTTTCGGGCCCTCGCCTGTGGCGGCACCGCATTGTCGGCGGCACACCAACCGATCGCCTTGACCACGCACTGCTGGAAGTTTTTCCTTAACGCCCCGCCCACCAGACCTCAACCGCTTCTCCACCACGCGCTTTTCAATCAAGAAGAGTTTGGTGTCTGTGGAGTTCCCCGTCCACCGGCTCAACCTGAAGGACTTCGCCAGCGAGAAGGCCGGTAAGTGACCAACATGGCTTCTGGAATTACTAACCGTCCGTATCGTTGTCACCCGAGGACAGGAGTACAGAACAACTTTTTTTTTATACAACTACTGACCCCTGCACTCTGCATTACCTACTACTGACCCCTGCACTCTGCATTACCTACTACTGACCCCTGCCCTCTGCATTATGTACTTCTGACCCCTGCACTCTGCATTACCTACTACTGACCCCTGCCCTCTGCATTATGTACTTCTGACCCCTGCACTCTGCATTACCTACTACTGACCCCTGCACTCTGCATTACCTACTACTGACCCCTGCACTCTGCATTACCTACTACTGACCCCCTGCACTCTGCATTACCTACTACTGACCCCCTGCACTCTGCATTACCTACTGCTGACCCCTGCGCTCTGCATTACCTACTACTGACCCCCTTGCACTCTGCATTACATACTACTGACCCTTGCATTTTGCATTACGTACTGCTGACCCCTGCATTCTGCATTGCCTACTACTGACCCCCTGCATTCTGCATTACCTACTACTGACCCCCTGCACTCTGCATTACCTACTACTGACTCTTGCAATCTGTATTACCTACTACTGACCCCTGCACTCTGCATTACCTACTACTGACCCCCTTGCACTCTGCATTACGTACTGCTGACCCCTGCGCTCTGAATTTCGTACCGGTGAAACTTTTCCCCGCTGTGAAGCCGGTGGCGATGGTTTGGTGTCCCCGGCAGTGAAAGGGGATCTGCGTGTATTAGTGTCAAGGACACGACTGACCGGATTAGGGCGGATTAGGAAACCGGCTACGATCCGACCAATCACACTGCAAAGTCACCTCCACCCTCGCCAGAGGAGCTTACCATCTAATGCTGGAGCAAAATGTCTAACCCCCCCCCCAGAAGCCAAAATTAAGGTTTCTTTTACATTGAAGAGATTGCCTCTCACTTCCTGTTGTGTCTCCAGAACAGGAAGTGAAGGGAAATTTCCCCAACGGGACAGCCAAAGCGGTTCTCTACCATCCCTGGTAGAACCTCTGCTATTTTGCTCACTTCCTGTCTCGGGCACCACAACAGGAAGTGAAAAGGTTTCCTTTACATTGGAGATATCATTTCTCACTTCCTGCTCTGTCTCCAGGACAGGAAGTGATGTCTCCAGGACAGGAAGTGATGTCTACAGACCAGGAAGTGAGGGGAAATCTCTCCAATGATGATCCTTTTCAGTTCCAAAGTTAGGTTCAGTTTTACTTTTAGGAGTCTCAGTACTATCGCTGCACACGCCATGTGATATTACAAACATCCTGTTATTTTACCCCCCACCCGCGGGTAACGGCCGTGATTTGTGATTTCAGGGAGCCCCGTGTATAACCTCTACGCCCTCTGCAACCACTCGGGCAGCGTCTACTACGGCCACTACACCGCCTACTGCAAGGACCCGTCCGGCTGGTACTCCTACAACGACTCCAGGTGAGCCCCGCCTCTGCCTCAGCCCCCGCCTCTGCCCCCCAGAGGGTTCTGGGAAATTCTCCACTGACACCTGTCCCCTTCCTGTTTCCGCAGGGTGACGCCCATCAGCGAGAGCCTGGTGCAGTCCAGCGAGGCCTACGTCCTGTTTTATGAACTAGAAGACTCCTGTCCGAAGAAGTGACTGGTAGGGGACAACCCCCGAGGTATCACCTGACCCCGCCCCTCCACCGCCTCCTTCCCGGGAGGGGTCAGCATTGCACTAGCAGAAGGACTTTAGCAATAAAACGGTCCCAGCGAGTTGGTTTAACAACTTTCGACTGGACCAAAGACTTGATTTTTTTTTTTGGTTTATTTTATAAGAGACGTCCGTTGTTCTGGGCCGCCGCGGCCCGCCACGCACAAGGTCACCGGAGTCCGGCTTCAAAGGTCAAAGACAGGTCATCTGCGCTCAAAACTAAAACTTTATCGGCAAAGCTGTTGAGGTCACTGAAGAGAACCTGTTATTGTTTTGGCTTCTGTCACCGGAGATGGGAGGAGCTTGTAATATGAAGATTAGCTGGTGTGTTATACCTGGAAAAATGTGTCGGGGCCCACCCACTTTCAAGGTCACTGGGAGTCATCCTGTCTGAGCCCGCCCACCTTTAAGGTCACTGCCAGTCATACTGTCTGAGCCCGCCCACCTCTAAGGTCACTGGGAGTTGGTCATACTGTCTGGGCCCGCACACCTTTCACTGGGAGTCATACTGTCTGGACCCACCCGCCTTTGAGGTCACTGGGAGTCATACTGTCTGAGCCCGCCCACCTCTAAGGTCACTGGGAGTCATACTGTCTGGGCCCACCCACCTTTAAGGTCACTGGGAGTTGGTCATATTGTCTGGGCCCGCACACCTTTCACTGGGAGTCATACTGTCTGGACCCACCCACCTTTGAGGTCACTGGGAGTCATACTGTCTGAGCCCGCCCACCTCTAAGGTCACTGGGAGTCATACTGTCTGGGCCCGCCCACCTTTAAGGTCACTGGGAGTTGGTCATACTGTCTGGGCCCGCACACCTTTCACTGGGAGTCATAGTGTCTGGACCCACCCACCTTTGAGGTCACTGGGAGTCATACTGTCTGAGCCCGCCCACCTCTAAGGTCACTGGGAGGCATACTGTCTGGACCCACCCACCTTTAAGTTCACTTCCAGTTTTACTGTCTGGGCCCGCCCATCTTTAAAGTCACTGCCAGTCATACCATCTGGGCCCTCCCAACTTTAAGGTCTCTGGGTGTAATACTGTCTGGGCCCATCCATCTTTAAGGTCACTGGAAATCATATGGTCTGTGCCCGCCCACCTTTAAGGTCACTTGGAGTCATACTGTCTGGGCCCGCCTACCTTTATAGTCACTTCCAGTTATACTGTCTGGGCCCGCCAACCTTTAAGGTCATTGGGAGTCATACTGTCTGGGCCCGCCAACCTTTAAGGTAATTGGAAGTCATACTGTCTGGGCCCGCCCACCTTTAAGGTCACTTGGAGTCCTATGGTCTGGGCCCGCCCACCTTTGAAGTCACTGGGAGTCATAGTGTGTCTGAGCCCGCCCACCTCTAAGGTCACTACGAGCACGGAGGAGGGAGCGGGGGTCTTTAAATATATATATTTTTTTAATATTCATTATATTTAAATTATTTTTTTTACAGTGTATCTTTCTTATTTATTTTTGTATCAGCTTTATTGCTATCACAGGGGATGAACAACCTGACAGAGACTGCTTTCAATGAGGTCACTGTAAAGTATTTTAGCCAATCGACACATTATTATTTTTTTCCTCTGCCATTAAGGGACACAGGAAGTCTTCCACCTTCGGGTTATCCCGTCCCCTACAGGAGCATTGCATAAAAAAATCTATAGGCCCATCCCCTATAAATGGCCCACCCCTATAAATGGCCGACCTCGATAAATGGCCCACCCCGATAAATGGCCCATCCCTATAAATGGCCCACCCCTATAAATGGCCCACCCCTATAAATGGCCCATCCCTATAAATGGCCGATCTCTATAAATGGCCCACCCCTATAAATGGCCCACCCCTATAAATGGCCCACCCCTATAAATGGCCGATCTCTATAAATGGCCTACCCCGATAAATGGCCCACCCCGATAAATGGCCGACCCCTATAAATGGCCCAACCCGATAAATGGCCCAACCCTATAAATGGCCCAACCCTATAAATGGCCCAACCCTATAAATGGCCCATCCCTATAAATGGCCCATCCCTATTAATGGCCAATCTCTATAAATGGCCCACATCTATAAATGGCCCACCCCTATAAATGGCCCATCTCTATAAATGGCCCACCCCTATAAATGGCCCACCCCTATAAATGGCCCACCCCGATAAATGGCCCACCCCGATAAATGACCCACCCCGATAAATGGCCCATCCCTATAAATGGCCCATCCCTATAAATGGCCCACCCCTATAAATGGCCGACCCCTATAAATGGCCCATTTTATTATCCTCACTGTTTCTTAAAACAAGGCGTGTCCTTTATTCTGGTCATGTGACACAGCAATTGGGAGGGGGCGGAGCTCTGACAGAGTTTACAAAAGGTGTCGGCAAATCGGCTGCTCCTTCGGTTGCACAGCTGCTAAAATTAAAACACGTTATATATTTTTTTATAAAAAGAATTAAAAATTTTCCTGAATTTTTATTTCTTGAAAGAAAATCCAAGCTTTAGTAAATTCTCTAGCAATAATAATGATGATGGAAAAACCGCGAAACATTTCAGCATCTTCCTGATGGACGTTTTTGTATTCTGGACACAGGGGGGCGCCCTTCGGCGTGGAGGAGACGTTCGAAACGTTTATAATAATTTTCTATGGTATGTTTGTATAAGAGATGACTGAAGGCAGAAGAGATTTCTATGTATATATATATATTTGTGTGTAAATGTCTCTGGCAGTTCTATTCAATTTTATCAGTAAATTTTATTCCAATATTTTTTTTTTTAAAGTGGCGTTTGGCGTCTTATCTGTGCGATCGATTACAGGCGATCAGGCTGGAATTTGTGAAGTGTTGGCTCTTTGGCTGACCCGTAGTGCTCTGGGATTCTATAATTGGCTCTCTCTTTAGATTACCCGTAGTGCTCCGGGATTCCATAAATAGTGTTGGTTTTTTGGCTGACCCGTAGTGCTCTGGGATTCTATAATTGGCTCTCTCTTTAGATTTCCCATAGTGTTCTGGGAAGGAATAGTGTCCCATCATTGGTGTCAGTGGGAGGAATAGTGTCCCATCATTGGTGTCAGTGGGAGGAATAGTGCCTCATCATTGGTGTCAGTGGAAGGAATAGTGTCCCATCATTGGTATCAGTGGGAGGAATAGTGCCCCATCATTGGTGTCAGTGGGGGGAATAGTGACCCATCATTGGTGTCAGTGGGAGGAATAGTGTCCCATCATTGGTGTCAGTGGGAGGAATAGTGTCCCATCATTGGTGTCAGTGGGAGGAATAGTGTCCCATCATTGGTGTCAGTGGGAGGAATAGTGTCCCATCATTGGTG
The DNA here is from genome assembly GCF_905171775.1 of Rana temporaria. Classification (NCBI taxonomy): domain Eukaryota; kingdom Metazoa; phylum Chordata; class Amphibia; order Anura; family Ranidae; genus Rana; species Rana temporaria. The sequence goes on from NC_053501.1 coordinate 117,256,501, forward strand.
TCAGTGGGAGGAATAGTGTCCCATCATTGGTGTCAGTGGGAGGAATAGTGACCCATCATTGGTATCAGTGGGAGGAATGGTGTCCCATCATTGATGTCAGTGGGAGGAATAGTGTCCCATCATTGGTGTCAGTGGGAGGAATAGTGTCCCATCATTGATGTCAGTGGAAGGAATAGTGTCCCATCATTGGTGTCAGTGGGAGGAATAGTGTCCCATCATTGGTGTCAGTGGGAGGAATAGTGTCCCATCATTGGTATCAGTGGGAGGAATAGTGTCCCCATCATTGGTATCAGTGGGAGGAATAGTGCCCCGTCAGTGGGAGGAATAGTGTCCCCATCATTGGTGTCGGTGGGAGGAATAGTGTCCCCATCATTGGTATCAGTGAGAGGAATAGTGTCCCATCATTGGTGTCAGTGGGGAGGAATAGTGTCCCATCATTGGTGTCAGTGGGAGGAATAGTGACCCATCATTGGTGTCAGTGGGAGGAATAGTGACCCGTCATTGGTGTCAGTGAGAGGAATAGTGACCCATCATTGGTGTCAGTGGGAGGAATAGTGACCCATCATTGGTGTCAGTGGGAGGAATAGTGACCCTTCATTGGTGTCAGTGGGAGGAATAGTACCCCATCATTGGTGTCAGTGAGAGGAATAGTGTCCCATCATTGGTGTCAGTGGGAGGAATAGTGTCCCATCATTGGTGGCAGTGGGAGGAATAGTGTCCCATCATTGGTGGCAGTGGGATGAATAGTGTCCCATCATTGGTGGCAGTGGGATGAATAGTGTCCCATCATTGGTGGCAGTGGGAGGAATAGTGTCCCATCATTGGTGGCAGTGGGATGAATAGTGTCCCATCATTGGTGGCAGTGGGATGAATAGTGTCCCATCATTGGTGGCAGTGGGAGGAATAGTGCCCCATCATTGGTGAAAGCACATGGTGATGCTGGATGATGCCTGAACAAAGTTGGCAATGTTCTTCTGGAGAGAAAGGTAGATGACGGCATAGTCGAGGGGGAGTACTATGATCTCTGTAAGAAGTAATAAACACCTGGAAGGGCTTCTATAACACATTACCCAGCATTCTGCACACATCGGGCCATATTCTCAAACAAGTTACACCGGCGTATATGGAGATGCGCGGCGTGCGTGTAAAGATGCGCCGTCCTATCTATGCGCCATAGTCACAGAACCAGATCCGCCAGAAATCAGGCTACTCCTGTCCGTCTTAACTAGTTTAAGTTTACGCAGCGTAGGCGTATATTTCAGTTGATGGCATCCTAGGCTGCCATAGAATTAGTATTCAAATATGCAAATGATGTAGATGCGCTGATTCCCGAACCTACGCGCGATCGGCTTAGGCTACGCGCTGTGCGCGTAAGACGATTGTCCGGCTGAAAGTTACCCCTTATAAAGCTCGGTTAACTTTGCTCCAGACCTGAGTAAGTTAGCTTGAAAAAAGCAAATACAGCAGCACCATCCCGGACGAGCAGAGCAACCAAATTTTGCGGACAACACATTCGTATGCCAACATGCCAGGGGCAGGCGTGGTCTTAGCACTGCTAGTGTGTGAGGAGGAAGAGGCACTTAGAAGGAGGAGGGCACGGAGGAGGGCACGTGAGAGGATCTACCCACAGCGCATTAGCCTCTTTGGCATGGCTGATGTGGATGTGTATCACCGTTATAGATTCAGCCCTGATGCCATCCTTGAAATTACCAGAGCCCTGAAGAATGACATCAGCAGCCCAACACAACGATCCCATGCAGTGCAGCCACTGGTGAAGGTCCTGGCAACATTGCATTTTCTTGCCACAGGCTCTTTTCAAAGAACCAGTGGAGACGTGGTTGGGATATCCCAAACCAGCATGAGTAGATGCGTGCACCAAGTTGTCCCCGCAATTCTCCGACGCATGTCGCACCACATAATCAGACCCACCCAGGAGGACATGCGGCTGAAGGCAATGACAGATTTCTGCCTAATTGATGGTTTCCCACGCACTGTGGGTGCAATTGATTGTACCCATGTGGCAATACAGCCCCCCCACGAGACCGAGCACATATACCGCAACAGAAAACATTGGCATTCTATCAATGTCCAAGTGATCGTGGATGCACATGGCCTCATATGGCACGTCCGTGCAAAACACCCCGGATCCAGCCATGACAGCTTTATATTCAGGCAAAGTGACATCCCAAGACAATTTGAGCAGAATGTGTATGGGGACAGCTGGCTGGTTGGTGAGTGACATGGGTGTCAGGTATGACTGTCCCCCCCCATGATGCAGACATCACGAGGGTCACATGCATGACTAACATCCTCCTGTCTTTTCCCTTCCAGGTGACTCTGCCTATGCACTGGGACCTCATCTCATGACTCCATTCCGCAATCCGCAAACACCAGGAGAGAGAAGATATAACGAAGCACACGCACGCACCCGTGCAGTGGTTGAGCGAACATTTGGCCTCCTTAAGTCACGCTTTCGATGCCTGGATAAGACTGGGGGTACCCTGCTGTATTCCCCCAACTTCGTGTGCCAAATCATCGCTGCATGTTGCATGCTGCACAACTTCGCAGTGAGAAAGGGCCTGCAGATTGACCTACATGATGACCTGACCCCCCAACCACCATGTCCCCCCCTAACCGAGGCTACCCCGTCTGCTGATGGTACAGCAGTCAGGAGATGTCTCGTGGAGCGAATCTTTGAACGTTAAACACACACATTAAACATGGCACACAGAAAATGCACGCATGCACACCACTGTGGTCCCTAGCACACACACCCCACATGCACATCCCATTGGATTAGACCGAAGTACACCGCACGGTACTAAGGAGCAGCAACGCCGCGTCAAGGCTCCAATGATGTTGCTGTCCATTCATACACCTTTCACACGGACCTGGGGAGAACTTATCCCCAGCGACCGAGGGTGACACCCCTTACTGGCAGGAGTGTCACCCCCCCCACATTCACACACCATTCACACTGTGCTATGCACTACTTTGTGCAGCACAAAAAATACAACAGCTCTTACTTAGAGCATAAATAAAATAATATTAAAAAGCTCTTACTTAGAGCATAAATAAAATAATATTAAAAAGCTCTTACTTAGAGCATAAATAAAAAATCATACTTAGAGCATAAAGAAGCCCAAATAAATCACCGGCCCCGGCGCGGACTCCGCCTGGTGCCCAGGTTCCTGGCCCTCGCTTGTCTGGGGGGAGCCGCATTTGGGGGTGGTGGGGCATCAGGTGGAGGAGCCTCCCTCGGTGGATTAACATCCCCAGGTGCCTCCCTGGCTGGCTGTCTGCCCTCTAGAGCCACTGCTATACGGCTGAGCAGGGCCTCCTGGCATGCAGTCTGGGCCTGCACAGCCATCCGCAGGCCCCTGACCTCCCCCACAAGTTCGGCTGTGGTGGTTTGCAGCTCACCCAGACTTGTAATGGTGGCTGCAGAGTTTCCTGCCACATCCTGCAGAGCGTCGGGCACTGCTCCAGAGGAGGACAGGCTATTATTGAGCCGCCTCAACTCCTCCAAAATGTCCCCCATATGGCGGCTCTGCTGGTCCTGCTGCCTGACCAGCTTTTCCTGCAGGACTCCTGCCACACCCCTGGTCTTATTGGTGGCCTTCCTGGGGACAGGAGTGCCTGGGGCCCTTGAATAGGGGGAGGGCCGTGAGGGGCTGGTGGTGAGGGGCATGGGACGGGAGGGGCTGGAGAGGGTGATGGAAGACCCTGAGGGGCTGGTGATTGGGTGGTGCTGTGATGTTCCGGGCATCTCATGTGAGTCGTCAAGAAATAAAATGACCTCCTGCACACTCTGGGCCACCTCCTCTTCATTGCCCACCACCTCCTCATGGGCAATATCCTCCTCAACCACCTCCTGTGCGGAGGACTGGCCACTCCCCTCCAAAAAGGCCTGTAGGCTTCCCAGGTGGTCAGCCACTGTAGCAGACTGCTGGGGGGATGGTGTTGGACGGACAGCAGAAGACGGCCCAGCTCCCTCCTGCACACCTGTGGATGACACAAAAAAATCCCATGTTGGTGGACCCACACACTTGTCACATGTCCCCCCCCCCCAAACATGCTACACACCATATAGAAGATAAAACACACTTACCTGTCCTCATGGGTGGGTCACTGGAGTCATGGCCCTCCACCTGCTCCCTCCGCAGGCATCTGGCAATAATTTCCTCCTCCTCTGACAGCCGGATCGGACAGGGTGGCCCACCTCCAGTGCCCCTGGCATGTTTGGCAATGGTGGCCATTTTATTTCTGACCACCCCCCGCAGGTCATTCATTTTTTTTAAGATGTCCTGGGGGGTCCTCACCTCATGGCCAAGGGCATTGACCTGTGCCGTCACTTTGCGTAAGATTTCTTCCTTTTTCATTTTGCTGGTATTGCCACTCTCAGCACCATGGAGCCTGGCATCAAAGCGCTCCATTGCTGAGATAATAACTTCCCTCTCAGCAGGGCTGAAGTTTTATTTTCCTGCGGTCTTTCCTTGGCATAGCAGCAGCAGCAAAGTGAAAACTCAAATAGGGAAATACAAGGGAGTCACTTTGCACTAGCTGGGCGGATGCTTGAAGCTTTTATACACTGGGCCGGCCCAACTTAGCATGGATTTACGCCTATTGTCATTGTGCGCATGCGCAGAGGGCGGAGCACGTCCGGCACATGCGCCGTTAGGTCTGGACATCATTTGCATGGGGTCACGGATCATTATAATGCTTCACGCCCACATCCCTCCTACCGTCACTTGCGCCTACTTACGCCAACACATTTAAGTTACGCGAGCGCAGCGTAGGACGCAGGGGGTTCGGGAATATGGTTCGGCTCTCGCCAAGTTAAGCCGGCGGTGCGCATCGGAGGTCCGCTCCGCCTCACTAAATATGCGCCGATCTACGAGAATATGGCCCATCATGTCCACTACATCTGAAGTTTACGTCTAGTATGAATGAAAATGGCGCTATACACATTTTTGTCCACTAGATGGCGACAATTAGTCAAATATCTCTTATCCTTCTCGGTGTATTGTACTTTTTCCTGCCCTAGCGGCTCTATTCACCCAGCACCAGGCCTCTAGTAATGGAGGATTATGGGAAACACAGGGGGGGGGGGGTCCCGTGACAATGACGAAACCGCCACTGACAATAAAGTTGCACTTTTGAGGCCGGTTAATAAAAGTCAAAATTCCAGCCAATTGTTTTGCCTCCATTTTGGATGGATTGGGGGGAAGGGTTAGGTTTGAACTGGTGACCGTGTCCCCGCTGGAGAGATTTCCATTCACTTCCTGTTCTGGTGACAATGGCGCCCCCCAACAGGCTAGAGCACAGACTGATAAGGACCCGATCCTATTATTCGACTGAGAGGGAGGGGCAGCACTTGCAGCCAATCAGGGCTCAAATGCTTTGCATAGTGCTATCAGCATACCTCCCAACCGTCCTGGATTCGCCGGGACTGTCCCGGGGTTTCAAGTAAATCCTGGTGTCCTGTGAATCCGGGCCGAGTACCGCAGCAGAGCCTAGTTCCGGGACTAGTTTCAGGACTTGACCCTACTAACCCCCCCCCCCCCAGTCCATAACCCCCCCAACCGCTCCCATATTCTCTGTGACCGTCCCAAAATTTCAAGTAGATCCCGGTGTTCCATGAATCCTGGCAGAGGCCAGTGCTGGAACAAGCTCTGGCACTTGACTCCACCAACCCCCCAGTCCATAACCCCCAACCGTCCCGGGATTTCAAGTAAATCCCGGTGTCCTGTGAATCTGGGATGAATGGCACTTGAATCCACTAACCCGCAATCCATACCCTCCAACCCTCCCAGATTGGACGGGACCGTCCCGGGCTTTCAAGTAAATCCAGTTGTCCCGTGAATCCGGACTGAGTCCTTCAGAGGAGCCCAGTTCCCGGGACAAGTTTCAGAACTTGAATTCACTAACCCGCAATCCATACCCCACCACCCCAGTTTTAACGGGACCGTCCCGGGATTTCAAGTAAATCCCGGTGTCCCGTGAATCCGGGGCTGAGTCCTGCAGCTGAGCCCAGTGCCGGACAAGTTTTGTCACTTGACTCCACTAACCCCCAGTCCATACCCTATAACTGTCCCAGGATTTCAAGTAAATCCCGGTGTCCCATGAGTGCCGCAGCGGAGGCCAGTGCTGGAACACTGGACAAGTTCCAGCACTTGAATCCACTAACCTGCAATCCAAACCCCCCAGCCATCCCAGATTCGCTGGGACCGTCCCAGGATTTCAAGGAATCCCTGGTATCCTGTGAATCCGGCCTGAGTCCCACAGCGGAGCCCAGTGCCTGGACAATTTCCGGCACTTGAATCCACTAACCTGCAATCCATACCCCCAACCATCCCAGATTCGCCGAGACCGTCCCGGAATTTCAAGGAATCCCTGGTATCCTGTGAATCCGGCCTGAGTCCCACAGCGGAGCCCAGTGCCGGGACAAGTTTCAGAACTTGAATCCACTAACCCGCAATCCATACCCCCAAATGTCCCATATTCGCCGGGACCATCCCAGGATTTCAAGTAAATCCCAGTGTCCCATGAATCCGGGCTGAGTCCTGCAGCGGAGCCCAGTGCCGGGACAAGTTCCGTCACTTGACTCCACTAACCCCCAAGTCCATAACCCCCAACCGTCCCAGATTCCCCGGGACCGTCCCGGGAATTTCAAGTACATCCCGGTGTCCCGAGAATCCGGGCTGAGTCTCGCATCAGAGCCCAGTACCTGGACAATTTCCGGCACTTGAACCCTCTTACACGTAATCCATAACCCCCAACCGTCCCAGATTCGCCGGGACCGTCCCAGGATTTCAAGTGAATCTGAGTCCTGCAGCGGAGCCCAGTGCTAGGACAAGTTCCGGCACTTGACTCCACTAACCCCTGCCTGTCTAACACTGTGAACAGGCTTCCTGGAGGAGACAGGAAAGGGTTGACTTCATCAGTGTGCTGCTGCCCCTTTATTGTCCAATCACAGGCTGGGGGGCGGGGTTCCAGACCATGCAGTGTTGCCTGCAAAGGAGGTCCAGGACCCAGCTGTAAAATCCCGAAAGGGCCAGTTTGTTCCATTTGATGCCTTTTTGCCCCTCCTGTGGGGTGCAGGTGCCGTTAGAATTTGGGGGGGGCCCAGATTTCAGGGACAACCCCCCCCCCCCCCCAAATTACCTCGGTGGCGATCTCTACGGCGGAAAAGCATAGCCCTGAGAACTCCAGACCAATAAACATTCCCTTCCCCTCCGGTCTTTGTGAGCGGATTAATAAAGACTAATGACTCGGCAAACAAATTGAGTCAACACTCCGCACTCCCTGTATGGAAATGTGACATGTAAATATTGGAGGAATACCTGAGGCGAGCCGGCAGGACTCCGAGCACCTGACACAGGTATGACCGCGACACGGCCGTCTGCCCCCCCCCCCCCCCCCCCGGGAGAACTACAAGTTCCAGCATGTCCAGTCACTGCATTATATTCTGTGTGACGTCACCGCTCTATAGGCTGCATTCTCAGTGATGTCACCGGTCTCTAGTGATTGGATAGGCTGCATTCTCAGTGATGTCACCGCTCTATAGTGAATGGATAGGCTGCATTCTCAGTGATGTCACCGCTCTCTAGTGATTGGATAGGCTGCATTCTCAGTGATGTCACCGCTCTCTAGTGATTGGATAGGCTGCATTCTCAGTGATGTAATCGCTCTCCGGTGATTGGATAGGCTGCATTCTCAGTGATGTCATCGCTCTCTAGTGATTGGATAGGCTGCATTCTCAGTGATGTCATCGCTTTCTAGTGATTGGATAGGCTGCATTCTCAGTGATGTCACCGGTCTCTAGTGAATGGATAGGCTGCATTCTCAGTGATGTCACCGGTCTCTAGTGAATCGATAGGCTGCATTCTCAGTGATGTCACCGCTCTCTAGTGATTGGATAGGTTGCATTCTCAGTGATGTCACCGCTCTCTAGTGATTGGATAGGCTGCATTCTCAATGATGTCACCGCTCTCTAGTGATTGGATAGGCTGCATTCTCAGTGATGTCACCGCTCTCTAGTGATTGGATAGGCTGCATTCTCAGTGATGTCATCGCTCTCTAGTGAATGGATAGGCTGCATTCTCAGTGATGTCATCGCTCTCTAGTGATTGGATAGGCTGCATTCTCAGTGATGTCATCGCTCTCTAGTGATTGGATAGGCTGCATTCTCAGTGATGTCACCGCTCTCTAGTGATTGGATAGGCTGCATTCTCAGTGATGTCACCGCTCTCTAGTGATTGGATAGGCTGCATTCTCAGTGATGTCATCGCTCTCTAGTGAATGGATAGGCTGCATTCTCAGTGATGTCATCGCTCTCTAGTGATTGGATAGGCTGCATTCTCAGTGATGTCATCGCTCTCTAGTGATTGGATAGGCTGCATTCTCAGTGATGTCATCGCTCTCTAGTGATTGGATAGGCTGCATTCTCACCACTCTCTAGTGATTGGGCCTTCCTTTATTCTTTCCTTTTTCCTTCCCATTCTCTCTCCTATCCAATCCCTTCAATCTCTATGGTTACCCTTCCCTCCCCCCCCTCTCTATGATATCTTCCCCTCTCCCCTGAGATGTGTAATGACTCCCGGGGGTCACATGTCACTGATTCCTCTTAGTGGTGTTCTCCGACCTCTCGTGCTATGACATCATCATGTGATCATGTGACTTATCTGTACAATTCTATCTTTATAATCGGCTCAATGCAGCACACAGCCTGCTACACTATATAACAATGTATAATGGGGGTTAATCATTTATCCGTAGTAACTGTTACCATGGAAACTTTCCTGAACCTTGTGGAAAACCGCCATGGAAGGAGTGGGATGTGCGTGCGATCAGGAATACGGAATGAGGAAGAGACAAATGTCACCCTGAGGGTGTGACTTCTTCCTGAATGAAGGCGGCTCTGCTGGGGGGCTGACTGTGGAGCTCAGCGGACAGCGCCACCTATGGACAAAACACCACGAAAAACTCTCTCAGCTTCCTGTCTCACCCGACTCCCCCAGTCCTCCAGACTGCCTCATTTCTTCCGACTCTCCCAGTCCTCCAGACTCCCTCAGCTTCCTGACTCTCCCAGTCCTCCAGACTCCCTCAGCTTCCTGACTCTCCCAGTCCTCCAGACTCCCTCAGCTCTCCCGACTCCCCCAGTCCTCCAGACTCCCTCAGCTCTCCCGACTCTCCCAGTCCTCCAGACTCCCTCAGCTCTCCCGACTCCCCCAGTCCTCCAGACTCCCTCAGCTCTCCCGACTCCCCCAGTCCTCCAGGCTCCCTCAGCTCTCCCGACTCTCCCAGTCCTCCAGACTCCCTCAGCTCTCCCGACTCCCCCAGTCCTCCAGGCTCCCTCAGCTCTCCCGACTCTCCCAGTCCTCCAGACTCCCTCAGCTCTCCCGACTCTCCCAGTCCTCCAGACTCCCCCAGTCCTCCAGACTCCCTCAGCTCTCCTGTCTCTCTCAGTCCTCCAGACTCCCTCAGCTTTCCTGTCTCTCCCAATCCTCCAGACTCCCTCAGCTCTCCCGACTCTCCCAGTCCTCCAGACTGCCTCATTTCTTCCGACTCTCCCAGTCCTCCAGACTCCCTCAGCTTCCTGACTCTCCCAGTCCTCCAGACTCCCTCAGCTTCCTGACTCTCCCAGTCCTCCAGACTCTCTCATTTCTCCCGACTCACCCTGTCCTCCAGACTCCCTCAGCTCTCCTGTCTCTCCCAGTCCTCCAGACTCCCTCAGCTCTCCTGTCTCTCTCAGTCCTCCAGACTCCCTCAGCTTTCCTGTCTCTCCCAATCCTCCAGACTCCCTCAGCTCTCCCGACTCCCCCAGTCCTCCAGGCTCCCTCAGCTCTCCCGACTCTCCCAGTCCTCCAGACTCCCTCAGCTCTCCCGACTCCCCCAGTCCTCCAGGCTCCCTCAGCTCTCCCGACTCTCCCAGTCCTCCAGACTCCCTCAGCTCTCCCGACTCTCCCAGTCCTCCAGACTCCCTCAGCTCTCCCGACTCCTCCAGACTCCCTCAGCTCTCCCGACTCTCTCAGTCCTCCCGACTCTCTCAGTCCTCCCGACTCTCCCAGTCCTCCCGACTCCCCCAGTCCTCCAGACTCCCTCAGCTCTCCCGACTCCCCCAGTCCTCCAGACTCCCTCAGCTCTCCCGACTCCCCCAGTCCTCCAGACTCCCTCAGCTCTCCCGACTCTCCCAGTCCTCCAGACTCCCTCAGCTCTCCCGACTCTCCCAGTCCTCCAGACTCCCTCAGCTCTCCCGACTCTCCCAGTCCTCCCGACTCCCCCAGTCCTCCAGACTCTCTCAGCTCTCCCGACTCCCCCAGTCCTCCAGACTCTCTCAGCTCTCCCGACTCCCCCAGTCCTCCAGACTCCCTCAGCTCTCCCGACTCCCCCAGTCCTCCAGACTCCCTCAGTTCTCCCAACTCCCCCAGTCCTCCAGACTCCCTCAGTTCTCCCGACTCCCCCAGTCCTCCAGACTCCCTCAGCTCTCCAGACTCTCCCAGTCCTCCACACTCCCTCAGCTCTCCAGACTCTCCCAGTCCTCCAGACTCCCTCAGCTCTCCCAGTCCTCCAGACTCTCTCAGCTCTCCCGACTCTCCCTGTCCTCCAGACTCCCTCAGCATTAATGACTCTCTCAGTCCTCCAGACTCCCTCAGCTTTCCTGTCTCTCCCAATCCTCCAGACTCTCTCAGCTCTCCTGTCTCTCCCAGTCCTTCAGACTCTCTCAGCTCTCCTGTCTCTCCCAGTCCTTCAGACTCCCTCTGCTCTCCAGACTCTCCCAGTCCTCCAGACTCCCTCAGCTCTCCTGTCTCTCCCAGTCCTCCAGACTCCCTCAGCTCTCCTGTCTCTCCCAGTCCTCCAGACTCTCCCAGTTCTCCAGACTCCCTTAGCTGTCCTGACTCTCCCAGTTCTCCAGACTCCCTCAGCTCTCCCGACTCTCCCAGTCCTCCAGACTCCCTCAGCTCTCCAGACTCTCCCAGTCCTCCAGACTCCCTCAGCTCTCCAGACTCTCCCAGTCCTCCAGACTCCCTCAGTTCTCCTGTCTCTCCCAGTCCTCCAGACTCTCCCAGTCCTCCAGACTCTCCCAGTTCTCCAGACTCCCTCTGCTCTCCAGACTCTCCCAGTCGTGTGGGTAAGGAATTTCCTCCAACATGGAGTGCCGTCCCCTGAGTAGAGCCCATCTCCTAACGGGAGTACACCTCGGAGCCCTGAGCTACGCATAATAACCCTCTCATTATAATAGCTGGACACACCTGGACACACCCTGCAGGTCTTCCGCAGGACTTGCACACGAGGTTCGATCACTTTTCCTGCCAACGCATTTCGCAATCGTCAAACTCCCGGAAATACCGGATTACGCCACTCATAATCAATACCCGGAGTCCTGCACTCTGCATGTCCCGCACCCCGTGTACAACGGTAACAATATCAGCCGGCTGGAACAATGGAGGACCGGCTTTTACTTTACGTTCCTCGCTGCCGAGTTATCTGCTGTGGAAAATCTAGACTTTCTTCTGATCCCAGCAAATCTTTGAAGGATCGCATGACGGGAAAGGAACCGCCAGCGGCGTCCTCACTGAGACAGAAACGATCGATCGCCGATTATTTATACAACAAACACATCCCATCCAATGTCTACATCCTGCACTCCGAATGTGACCACAGAGAAAACCCCGTCCATTGTTCTTTCCAGGAACGTGTTTATCCTACAAATATTGATCCTTCTGTGTGACCGATCAGAGGAAACGTCTGCTGATGGATGAGATCCGGATCTGACAACCCAATATAAAGAAACAATGGATCCCAAACCTTCAATATGTGACAGCAAATGTATCCATAATCTACCCGGCAACAGAGAAAGGTCAGCATTCCAATGTAACAGGAAACGCCAAATCATCATTTGCAGAACATTATAGAGGAGTGACATCACCGCTCTCCAGATATAAGATATATTATACAGGAGTGACATCACCGCCCTCCAGATATAAGATATATTATACAGGAGTGACATCACCGCCCTCCAGATATAAGATATATTATACAGGAGTGACATCACCGCCCTCCAGATATAAGATATATTATACAGGAGTGACATCACCGCTCTCCAGATATAAGATATATTATACAGGAGTGACATCACCGCTCTCCAGATATAAGATATATTATACAGGAGTGACATCACCGCCCTCCAGATATAAGATATATTATACAGGAGTGACATCACCGCCCTCCAGATATAAGATATATTATACAGGAGTGACATCACCGCTCTCCAGATATAAGATATATTATACAGGAGTGACATCACCGCTCTCCAGATATAAGATATATTATACAGGAGTGACATCACCGCCCTCCAGATATAAGATATATAATACAGGAGTGACATCACCGCTCTCCAGATATAAGATATATTATACAGGAGTGACATCACCGCTCTCCAGATATAAGATATATAATACAGGAGTGACATCACCGCTCTCCAGATATAAGATATATTATACAGGAGTGACATCACCGCCCTCCAGATATAAGATATATTATACAGGAGTGACATCACCGCCCTCCAGATATAAGATATATTATACAGGAGTGACATCACCGCCCTCCAGATATAAGATATATTATACAGGAGTGACATCACCGCTCTCCAGATATAAGATATATTATACAGGAGTGACATCACCGCTCTCCAGATATAAGATATATTATACAGGAGTGACATCACCGCTCTCCAGATATAAGATATATTATACAGGAGTGACATCACCGCCCTCCAGATATAAGATATATTATACAGGAGTGACATCACCTCTCTCCAGATATAAGATATATTATACAGGAGTGACATCACCGCTCTCCAGATATAAGATATATTATACAGGAGTGACATCACCGCCCTCCAGATATAAGATATAATATACAGGAGTGACATCACCTCTCTCCAGATATAAGATATATTATACAGGAGTGACATCACCGCCCTCCAGATATAAGATATATTATACAGGAGTGACATCACCGCTCTCCAGATATAAGATATAATATACAGGAGTGACATCACCGCTCTCCAGATATAAGATATATTATACAGGAGTGACATCACCGCTCTCCAGATATAAGATATATTATACAGGAGTGACATCACCGCTCATTATCTGATGGATTTCGGTGACTCTCGGATTTATTGCCCTTTCCTCACTCGATCGATATTCATGTTTTCTGCCTCCGTCTTCTGTGAATTTCCAGCGGTGAGAAGAAGAAGAAATTCAGGTTTCCCCATTCTCGAGGAGTCATCCCTCCCGGGGCCGCTCTCTGGGGATACATTATATATCCGCACTGAAGGATCCTTCAATATTTTGTAAATACAGAAACAGGATCTCTTCACTGAACCAGAGAGGAATGTCACCATAGAGCCAGGGGACACCACCCATCCCTTCATCCCTTCATTATACTGACATTGCTGAGTAACAAAAATCAGCACAGGGATGGTGGGAACCCCTCATAATGGGCACAGCGGGGTGTACAGACCCGGGAACTCAGCACAGGGATGGTGGGAACCCCTCATAATGGGCACAGCAGGTGTACAGACCCGGGAACTCAGCACAGGGATGGTGGGAACCCCTCATAATGGGCACAGCAGGTGTACAGACCCGGGAACTCAGCACAGGGATGGTGGGAACCCCTCATAATGGGCACAGCGGGGTGTACAGACCCGGGAACTCAGCACAGGGATGGTGGGAACCCCTCATAATGGGCACAGCAGGTGTACAGACCCGGGAACTCAGCACAGGGATGGTGGGAACCCCTCATAATGGGCACAGCGAGTGTACAGACCCGGGAACTCAGCACAGGGATGGTGGGAACCCCTCATAATGGGCACAGCGGGGTGTACAGACCCGGGAACTCAGCACAGGGATGGTGGGAACCCCTCATAATGGGCACAGCGGGTATACAGACCCGGGAACTCAGCACAGGGATGGTGGGAACCCCTCATAATGGGCACAGCGGGTGTACAGACCCGGGAACTCAGCACAGGGATGGTGGGAACCCCTCATAATGGGGCACAGCGGGGGTACAGACCCGGGAACACAGCACAGGGATGGTGGGAACCCCTCATAATGGGCACAGCGGGTGTACAGACCCGGGAACTCAGCACAGGGATGGTGGGAACCCCTCATAATGGGCACAGCGGGTGTACAGACCCAGGAACTCAGCACAGGGATGGTGGGAACTTCAAGAACAGACTAGAAAGTAATGGACATGTATCAGTCTAGGAAGGGTTACAAAATAATTTCTAAGGCTTTGGGTGAACCTCAGGGGCGGAGCCGCTATCCACGAATGGAGATAACTTGGAACAGTGGTGAACCTTCCCAAGAGTGTCCGGCCAAACAAAATGACTTCCGGAGAACAACTTGGACTCATCCAGGAGGTCATAGAAGAACCCAGAAGAACATCTAAAGACCTGCAGGCCTCACTTGCCTCGGGTAAGATCGGTGTTCATCATTCACCAATAAGAAATAGACGGGGCAAAAATGGCGTCCATGGGAGAGTTCCAAGGCCACCACTGACCGAAAAGAACACAAAGGCTCTTCTCACATTTACCCACAAAAATCTTGATTATCCCCAAGACTTTTGGGCAAATATTCTGTGGAGCGACGAGAGAAAAGTTTTAACTTTTTGGAAGGCGTGCGTCCCGTTACATCTGGTGTAAAAAGAACACAGCATTTCATAAGAAGAACATCATACCAACAGTGAAACATGGTGGTGGTGGGGGGATGGTCTGAGGCTGGACGACTCGCCATCATTGATAGAACCATGAATTCTGAGCTCTACCAGAAAATCCTGAAGGAGAATGTCCGGCCATCAGTTCCTGACCCCAAGCTCAAGTGCACTTGGCAGGGGCGTTGCTAAGGGGTCTACAAAAGATCTGGGGCTAGAGCCCATAGCAGCGAAGTAAAGAAAGTCATATGCTTGGACGGCCATATACATGTTTATAATATACGTGTGTGTGTGTGTATATATATATATATATATATATATATATATATATATTACATATCTGAGTGTACATCCCCCCTTACATCAGGGTCCCCAGAGAGCCTCCCCACTTACATCAGAGCCCTCATCATTACATCAGGGTCCCCAGAGAGCCCCCCCCCCCACTTACATCAGGTCCTCAAAGCCCTCCTCATTACATCAGGGTCCCCAGAGAGCCTCCCCTTACATCAGGGTGCCCAGAAAGCCCTTCTCATTATATTAGGGTCCCCAGCGAGCGCTCCTCATTACATCAGTGTCCCCAGAGAGCCCCCCTTTACATCAGGGTCCTCAGAGAGCCCTCCCCTTACATTATTAACCCCAGAGAGCCCCTTCCTTATATCAGGGTCCCCAGAGAGCCCCCTTTATATCAGGATCCCCAGAGAGCCTGCCCCTTACATCAGGGTCCCCAGAGAGCCCTTTTTATTACATTAGGGTCCCCAGAGAGCCCTCCTCATTACATCAGGGTCCCCAGAGAGCCCCCCTTTCTTACAACATGGTTCCCCTGAGAGCCCCCCTCCTTACAACAGGGTCCCTAAAGAGCCTCCCCCTTACATCAGGGTCCCCAGAGAGCCTCCCCATACATCAGGGCCTTCAGAGATCCTCCTCCTTACATCAGGGTCCCAGAGAGCCCTTCTCATTATTTTAGGGTCCCCAGAGAACCCCCCTTACATCAATATCCCCAGAGAGCCCCCCTTACATCAGTGTCCCCAGAGAGCCCCCCTTTACATCAAGATCCCCAGAGAGCCCCTCTTTACATCAAGATCCCCAGAGAGCCCCCCCCCCTTACATCAGGGTCCCCAGAGAGCCATCCCCTTACATCAGGGTCCCCAGAGAGCCCCCCCCCTTACATAAAGATCCCCAGAGAGCCCCCCTTTACATCAGGGTCCCGAGAGAGCCCCCCCTTTTACATCAAGATCCCAAGAGAGCCCCCCTTTACATCAGGGTCCCCAGAGAGCCTCCTCTTTTACATCAAGATCACCAGAGAGCCCCCCCTTACATCAGGGTCCCCAGAGAGCCCCCCCTTTTACATCAAGATCCCAAGAGAGCCCCCCCTTACATCAGGGTCCCCAGAGAGCCTCCTCTTTTACATCAAGATCACCAGAGAGCCCCCCCTTACATCAGGGTCCCCAGAGAGCCCCCCCTTTTACATCAAGATCCCCAGAGAGCCCCCCTTTACATCAGGGTCCCCAGAGAGCCCTCCTTTACATCAAGATCCCCAGAGAGCCTCCCCTTACACCAGGGTCCCCAGAGAGCCTCCCCTTACATCAAGATCCCCAGAGAGCCTCCCCTTACATCAGGGTCCCCAGAGAGCCCTTTCCTTACATCAGGGGGGGCTGCGGTTCCCGGCAATTATATTGCCCGGCAGATTGGTATAGAAGTGGAAGTCAATACAATGATGAAATTGTCGGAACTGCTGAATATAGATAAGAACTTGTGCCTGATAACATTTACTAGTCATGTTCCTCCCCTGGCCACCAGCTGAGCATGTGGAGCCCGGAGCCAACCCTAAGTAAGAGACCCGGGGCTATGGGCTCCAGATTCGGGGCTATAGCCCCAGTAGCCACCCCCTAGCGACGCCACTGGCACTTGGTTTTAATGCAGCAGGACAATGATCCTGAAAACACACCAGCAAGTCCACCTCTGAAGGGCTCCAGGTTTTGAAGAAGCTCAAAGTCCAGACTTAGATCCCATTTAGATGCTGTGGCATGACCTTCCACAGGCCGTTCATGCCGGAAAACCTTCCAATGTGGCCGAATAAAAACAATTCTGTAAAGAAGAGTCGGCCAACATTCCTCCACAGCGACGTCAAAGACGCATTGCCGCGGGGCTCTAATAGGATTCCAATTTGGTAAACAGAGGACACAATGCTACCCTAACACTGACCCGCCTCTCAGCCAATCAGGTGCACCGGGTCTGGTTACCTGTCACCTGATTGGCTGAAGCGACAGGCGATGTGATTGGACACCTATCAGGCATCCAATCATAGCAGAAGACGGGAAGAGGACGGGAGACCGGAGAAGACATGGAGGACTCGGAGCGTGGAGGACAGCGATACAGGTAAGTACCGGGCGGGCGGGCACACTGGCAGCAATTAATGGGGCACAGTGGCGGCAATTGATGGGGCACAGTGGCAGCAATTGATGGGGCACACTGGTGGCAATTGATGGGGCACAGTGGCAGGAATTGATGGGGCACAGTGGCGGCAATTGATGAGGCACACTGGTGGCAATTGATGGGGCACACTGGTGGCAATTGATGGGGCACCGTGGCGGAAATTGATGGGGCACAGTGGCGGCAATTGATGGGGCACACTGGTGGCAATTGATGGGGCACAGTGGCGGCAATTGATGGGGCACAGTGGCGGCAATTGATGGGGCACAGTGGCGGCAATTGATGGGGCACAGTGGCAGCAATTGATGGGGCACACTGGTGGCAATTGAAGGGGCACAGTGGCAGGAATTGATGGGGCACAGTGGCGGCAATTGATGAGGCACACTGGTGGCAATTGATGGGGCACACTGGTGGCAATTGATGGGGCACAGTGGCGGAAATTGATGGGGCACAGTGGCGGCAATTGATGGGGCACACTGGTGGCAATTGATGGGGCACAGTGGCAGGAATTGATGGGGCACAGTGGCGGCAATTGATGGGGCACACTGGTGGCAATTGATGGGGCACACTGGTGGCAATTGATGGGGCACAGTGGCGGCAATTGATGGGGCACAGTGGCGGCAATTGATGGGGCACAGTGGTGGCAATTGATGGGGCACAGTGGCAGGAATTGATGGGGCACAGTGGCGGCAATTGATGAGGCACACTGGTGGCAATTGATGGGGCACACTGGTGGCAATTGATGGGGCACAGTGGCGGAAATTGATGGGGCACAGTGGCGGCAATTGATGGGCACAGTGAGGTTGCGTTTGATTTTTTTTTCAGTTTGTTTGCGCCCCCCCAATAAAAATTGAGCACCAGCCGCCACTGTATAGCTCAAAGATGTAGAGGAAGCTGATTGGTCGATCTTGTTAAACCTGATGATCAGACTTGACCTTTATGTATTGTGTTTGATCCTCGTCTCCAGGGACCGAGAACAATCACCCGTCTCACTGATTGCCATAAGGAGCCGAGTCTTCTGTCCTCATCAATGGAATCATCAAAAAAGGACCAACCAACCTCCAACTTACCCGTCCCGAGACCTTCCTTCTATAGGGTAAGAGGAGCCCCAACTGGTACCAAACTGTCCCTACCTACAGACCCGAGATGGTGGGAACCCCTCATAATGGGCACAGCGGGTGTACAGACCCGGGAACTCAGCACAGGGGTGGTGGGAACCCCTCATAATGGGCACAGCAGGTGTACAGAACTGGGAACTCAGCACAGGGATGGTGGGAACCCCTCATAATGGGCACAGCGGGTGTACAGACCCGGGAACTCAGCACTGGGATGGTGGGAACCCCTCATAATGGGGCACAGCGGGTGTACAGACCCGGGAACTCAGCACAGGGATGGTGGGAACCCCTCATAATGGGGCACAGCGGGTGTACAGACCCGGGAACTCAGCACAGGGATGGTGGGAACCCCTCATAATGGGCACAGCGGGTGTACAGACCCGGGAACTCAGCACAGGGATGGTGGGAACTCCTCATAATGGGCACAGCGGGTGTACAGACCCGGGAACTCAGCACAGGGATGGTGGGAACCCCTCATAATGGGCACAGCGTGTGTACAGACCCGGGAACTCAGCACAGGGATGGTGGGAACCCCTCATAATGGGCACAGCGGGTGTACAGACCCAGGAACTCAGCACAGGGATGGTGGGAACCCCTCATAATGGGCACAGCGGGTGTACAGACCCGGGAACTCAGCACAGGGATGGTGGGAACCCCTCATAATGGGCACAGCGGGTGTACAGACCCGGGAACTCAGCACAGGGGTGGTCGGAACCCCTCATAATGGGCACAGCGGGTGTACAGACCCAGGAACTCAGCACAGGGATGGTGGGAACCCCTCATAATGGGGCACAGCGGGTGTACAGACCCGGGAACTCAGCACAGGAATGGTGGGAACCCCTCATAATGGGCACAGCGGGTGTACAGACCCGGGAACTCAGCACAGGGATGGTGGGAACTCCTCATAATGGGCACAGCGGGTGTACAGACCCGGGAACTCAGCACAGGGATGGTGGGAACCCCTCATAATGGGCACAGCGGGTGTACAGACCCGGGAACTCAGCACTGGGATGGTGGGAACCCCTCATAATGGGGCACAGCGGGTGTACAGACCCGGGAACTCAGCACAGGGATGGTGGGAACCCCTCATAATGGGGCACAGCGGGTGTACAGACCCGGGAACTCAGCACAGGGATGGTGGGAACCCCTCATAATGGGCACAGCGGGTGTACAGACCCGGGAACTCAGCACAGGGATGGTGGGAACCCCTCATAATGGGCACAGCGGGTGTACAGACCCGGGAACTCAGCACAGGGGTGGTCGGAACCCCTCATAATGGGCACAGCGGGTGTACAGACCCAGGAACTCAGCACAGGGATGGTGGGAACCCCTCATAATGGGGCACAGCGGGTGTACAGACCCGGGAACTCAGCACAGGAATGGTGGGAACCCCTCATAATGGGCACAGCGGGTGTACAGACCCGGGAACTCAGCACAGGGATGGTGGGAACTCCTCATAATGGGCACAGCGGGTGTACAGACCCGGGAACTCAGCACAGGGATGGTGGGAACCCCTCATAATGGGCACAGCGTGTGTACAGACCCGGGAACTCAGCACAGGGATGGTGGGAACCCCTCATAATGGGCACAGCAGGTGTACAGACCCGGGAACTCAGCACAGGGATGGTGAGAACCCCTCATAATGGGCACAGCGGGTGTACAGACCCGGGAACTCAGCACAGGGATGGTGGGAACCCCTCATAATGGGCACAGCAGGTGTACAGACCCGGGAACTCAGCACAGGGATGGTGGGAACCCCTCATAATGGGCACAGCGGGTGTACAGACCCGGGAACTCAGCACAGGGATGGTGGGAACCCCTCATAATGGGGCACAGCGGGTGTACAGACCCGGGAACTCAGCACAGGGGTGGTCGGAACCCCTCATAATGGGCACAGCGGGTGTACAGACCCAGGAACTCAGCACAGGGATGGTGGGAACCCCTCATAATGGGGCACAGCGGGTGTACAGACCCGGGAACTCAGCACAGGGATGGTGGGAACCCCTCATAATGGGCACAGCGGGTGTACAGACCCGGGAACTCAGCACAGGGATGGTGGGAACCCCTCATAATGGGCACAGCGGATGCGATAAAATTGTCTTTTTTTTTGGCTCTTCGGCGTTGCAGGAAATATTTGGGACGTCGGCGAGCGATGGGAATTGTAAATAACCGTAGAAAAGGCGATATTCTGCATGCGGAGGGTGTTTGCTTTGCTGACAACAGAGAGCAGGTGGGAGGGGGAGGGGAGGAGGAGCCACATGGAGGAGGAAGGTGGGATGATCTGCAGCCATCACAGAGGAAGGGAGGGGAGGTTGGAGCCATGACACAGGCGACTTGATCTCAGAAGCCTTCAGCAGGGATCATCATCCAGCACCCAGTCCTCTAATACTCAGGTAAGCTGGGATTCCCCGGGGCCTGAAACATGTTGGTGACCTCCCATCCCCCCCCCTGCAGAGAAATCCTGACCTCCTCACACCCTAGAAAATCTATACACAGCTTTCTCCTTCGCCTGAGAGATCAGACTGCAAGCTCTGCGGCTCAGGAGGCGGCAGCCAATCACAACACCTGTTTTTATAAAAATAAGGGGGAGGGGGACTTCCTGTATCCTGGGCATCCATGCACAGATTAGATTGTACGCTCTGCAGGTCAGGGGGACCACCTGTGCGGTGACTATGGTGGGCGTATCCACATCCTGTGTGCTTTTATGGTAATTAGATTGCAAGCTCTGCAGGCGAGGGCCTCCTTGTCAGGCGACGTTCGGTCAGAATGACTGCGCTGGTTCTGGTGTTACATTGCGGAGAGACGAAACCTGTCTTTGTGGAGCGCCGGTAATGATGAGCCCCCCGTGTTCACCTGACGTGCGACGGCGCGCCATCACCCCTAACGCCACCATCACCACTACCACCCCCACCACCATCATCATCATCACCACTACCACCCCCACCATCATCATCACTACCACCCCCACCATTATCACTACTACCACCCCCACCATCATCATCACTACCACCCCCACCATCATCATCACTACCACCCCCACCATCATCATCACTACCACCCCCACCATCATCACTACTACCATCATCACCCCCACCACCATCATCACTACCGTCCCCCCCACCATCATCATCACTACCACCCCCACCATCATCATCACTACCACCCCCACCATCATCATCACTACCGTCCCCCCCATCATCACCCTTACCATCACTACCACCCCCACCATCATCACTACTACCATATTCACCCCCATCATCACCACCCCCACCACCATCACTACCACCCCCACCATCATCACTACCACCCCCATCATCACTACCACCCCCATCATCATCATCATCATCATCACTACCACCCCCACCATCATCATCACTACCACCCCCACCACCATCACTACCACCCCCACCACCATCATCACCCCCACCCTCATCATCACTACCACCACTCCTACCCCCATCATCATCACTACCACCCCCACCATCATCATCACTACCACCCCCACCATCATCATCACTACCACCCCCACCATCATCATCACTACCACCCCCACCATCATCATCATCACTACCACCCCCACCGTCATCCCCACCATCACCTCCAACGCCACCCCCACCATCATCACTACCACCCCCACCATCATCACTACCGCCACCCCCACCATCATCATCACCACTTCCACACCACCATCAATACTACCACCCCCACCATCATCATCATTACCACCCCCACCATCATCATCATTACCACCCCCACCATCATCATCACTACCACCCCCACCATCATCACTACTACCACCCCCACCATCATCATCACTACCACCCCCACCATCATCATCACTACCACCATCATCATCATCATCACTACCACCCCCACCATCATCATCACTACCACCCCCACCATCATCATCATCACTACCACCCCCACCATCATCATCACTACCACCCCCACCATCATCATCATCACTACTACCACCCCCACCATCATCATCACTACCACCCCCACCATCATCATCACTACCACCCCCACCATCATCATCACTACCACCCCCACCATCATCATCATCACTACCACCCCCACCATCATCATCACTACCACCCCCACCATCATCATCATCACTACTACCACCCCCACCATCATCACTACTACCACCCCCACCATCATCACTACTACCACCCCCACCATCATCACTACTACCACCCCCACCATCATCATCACTACCACCCCCACCATCATCATCATCACTACCACCCCCACCATCATCATCACTACCACCCCCACCATCATCATCATCACTACCACCCCCACCATCATCATCATCACTACCACCCCCACCATCATCATCATCACTACCACCCCCACCATCATCATCATCACTACCACCCCCACCATCATCATCATTACCACCCCCACCATCATCATCATTACCACCCCCCACCATCATCATCACCCCCACCATCATCATCACTACCACCCCCATCATCATCATCACTACTACCCCCATCATCATCATCACTACCACCCCCACCACCATCATCACCCCCACCCTCATCATCACTACCACCCCCACCCCCACCATCATCATCACTACCACCCCCACCATCATCATCACTACCACCCCCACCATCATCATCACTACCACCCCCACCATCATCACCACCACCATCATCACTACCACCCCCACCATCATCACTACCGCCACCCCCACCATCATCATCACCACTTCCACACCACCATCATCACTACCACCCCCACCATCATCATCACTACCACCCCCACCATCATCATCACTACCACCCCCATCATCATCATCACTACTACCCCCATCATCATCATCACTACCACCCCCACCACCATCACTACCACCCCCACCACCATCATCACCCCCACCCTCATCATCACTACCACCCCCACCCCCATCATCATCATCACTACCACCCCCACCATCATCATCACTACCACCCCCACCATCATCATCACTACCACCCCCACCATCATCATCATCATCACTACCACCCCCACCATCATCATCACTACCACCCCCACCATCATCATCACTACCACCCCCACCATCATCATCACTACCACCCCCACCGTCATCACCACCACCATTACCACCCCCACCATCACCTCCAACGCCACCCCCACCATCATCACCACCATCATCACTACCGCCCCCACCATCATCACTACCGCCCCCACCATCACTACCACCACTACCACCCCCACCATCATCACTACCACCCCCACCATCATCACTACCACCCCCACCATCATCACTACCGCCCCCACCATCATCACTACCGCCCCCACCATCATCACTACCGCCCCCACCATCACTACCACCACTACCACCCCCACCATCATCACTACCACCCCCACCATCATCACTACCGCCCCCACCATCATCACTACCGCCACCCCCACCATCATCATCACCACTTCCACACCACCATCATCCCTACCACCCCCACCTTCATTACCATCTCAACTTCCACCACCATCACCCCACCACCACCACCTCCAGCACCTATGGGGCCTGTTCATACCTATGCGCTGTGCATCCACGTGCCGGGAACATTCTACAGGTGCCCCATAGACTTCAATGATAACACTTTTATGAAATGTAGACGCAGAGGGGAGAGAGTAGACTTGCTCTACAGTGGAAGGGAATAGACTGCAAGCTCTGCAGCTCAGAGCCAAGAACTGGTTAATTTTGGGAAATGCCGTCAGATTTTGGGGTAAGAAATGCTCACCGGCTGTCTGTGTGTCCCGCATATGAAACCGTCTACAACTGGACAGATCAGAGTGCAAGCTCTGCAGGTCAGGGCCCACTTGTCCGATGGCACAGCGCTGCTTTTGTCACCAATTGTAGCGACACAAAACTGTTGAATGACACAACCGTGGGGTGGGGGGGGGGCGTTGAATAAAAACAACGGGAGCAATAAACAATTGGCGTAAAATTCCGATGGTGAAATTGTCACCCTTAAAGTTCGTCCCATCGACCATCATAAAGAATGCCGCGTCGCTTACCGCCCTATCCTGCGCACGTGAAATATACGCCGGACCCGTCTTAACAAATTCTGACCGGGAAATTGCGCACAAAATTGTTGCAGAAAAAATTTATTGGGTCCCAGCGACCGTTATAAAGCGTTCTGCGTCACTTTTTCTGCGCATGCGAAATTTTACGTAGGGCCCCATCGGCGGCGTTAAGTGTGGCGTTCTGAGCGGGAAGGGGCCCGTCCAATAAATTCTGACCAGGAAATTACGAGCAAAATTGTTGTAAAAAATCTTATTGTGTCCCTGCGACCGTTTGCAAAGCATTTCGCGTCACTTATTGCGTTTTCTGCGCATGTGAAATTCTTTACACAAATTTCATACCATAGTCCGTTATAAAGTATCCTGCGCACGTAAAATATACGCAGGACCCGTCAAATTAATTCTGACCAGGAAATTACTGGTTAAAATTGTCGCAAAAAATTATTATTACACTTATTGCGTTTTTTCTGCGCATGCAAAATTTACGTGGGGGGCCCCATAGTGGGACAATCCAACTGGGAAATTAGGTGCAAAATTGTTGCAAAAAAAAAAACGTTTGCGAAATTCAACAAATTATTATCTTGTGTCCCAGCGACTGTTATAAAGCGTTGTGTCACTTTTTCGGCGCAATGCAAAATTTACGTAGGGCCCCATTGGTGGCGCCAAGTGTGACACCCTGACTAGAAAATTATGTGCAAAATTGTCGCAAAAAAAGTTTGCGAAATGCAACAAATTTATCTTATTGTGTGCCAGCGACTGCGTTCTGCATCACTCGTGTTTTTCTGCGCATGTGACATTTACGCAAAATTGCATCCCATCGATCGTTTGTAAAAAAAATCCTGCGTCGCTTGCCGCTTATCCTGCACACGTGAAATATACGCAGGGCCTGTCAAATTCTGTCCAAGGAAAATTGTTGCAAATAAAATCTTATTGTGTCCCAGCGACCGTTATAAAGCGCTCTGCGCCACTTATTGCGTTTTCTGCGCATGCAAAATTTACGTAGGGCCAGATTGGTGGCGCCGAGTTTGACATTCCGGCTGGGAAATTTTATGTGCAAAATTTTCACAAAAAACTTTTCCCGAAATGCAACAAATATTGCATTTCTCTGCGCTAGGACATTTACGCAAATTTGCATCCCATCGACCATTTTAAAGAATCCTGCGTCACTTGCCGCCTATCCTGCGCACGTGAAATATACACAGGACCAGTCCAATAAATTCTGACCAGGAAATTTCGAACAAAATTGTTGCAAAAATTAAAATCTTATTGTGTCCCAGCGACCGTTCTAAAGCGTTCTGCGTCACTTATTGCGTTTTCTGCGCCTGCAAAATTTACGTAAGGCCCAATTGATGGTGTCAAGTGTGACGTTCCGACTGGGAAAAATTATGTCCAAAATTGTTGCAAAAAAAAGTTTGCAAAATTCAACAAATAATCTTTTTGTGTCGCAGCGTCCGTTATAAAGCGTTCTGCGTCACTTATTGCGTTTTCTGTGCATGCAAAATTTACGTAGGGCCAGATTGGTGGCGCCGAGTGTGACATTCTGGCCGGGAAATTATGGGCAAAATTGTGGCAATTTTTTATTTATTTTTTGCGAAATGCAACAAATTATGTTATTGTGTCCCAGCGACCGTTTTATAAAGCGTTTTGCGTCCTTTTTATTGCATTTTCTGCGCATGCAAAATTTACGTAGGGCCAGATTGGTGGCACAGAGTGTGAAATTCCGACCGGGAGAAATTTATGTCCAAAATTGTTGCAAAAAAAGTTTGCAAAATTCAACAAATAATCTTTTTGTGTCGCAGCGACCGTTTTATAAAGTGTTCCCCGTCACTCACTGCGTTTTTTACGCAAATTTGCATCCCATCGACCATTATAAAGAATCCTGCGTCACTTACCGCCTATCCTGCGGCCGTAAAATATATACGCAGGGCACGTCCAATAAATTCTGACCAGGAAATTGCGCACAAAATTGTTGGAAAAAAATCTTATTGCGTCCCAGCGACCGCTATAAAGCATTCTGCGACACTTATTGCGTTTTCTGCGCTTGCGAAATTTACGTAAGGCCCCATCGGCGGCATCGAATGTTGCGTGTGCAAAATTGCTGCAAAAAACACTTTTTTGAAATTCGACAAATAATCTTTCTGTGTCTCAGCGACCGTTATAATGCGTTCTGCGTCACTTATTGCGTTTTCTGCGCACGTGAATTATACGTAGGGACCGATCGGCACGAAATTGGCACATTAAAGTCGCAAACGGCGACAAATCTTCACGTCTTAAGTGACTTGTAAAGATTCCCGCGTCGCCTCCTGCTTGTCACATTAATGCATCAAAAATCTTTGCTATGTTTTTAATTCCCATGTTGTGTTTATTGCGACATTCCTCTGAAATCTCTCCAATGGGAACGATCGTTTTTCTGACGCACGCCGATCCCAACCTCCTCTATAAAAATTCTATAAACTGCTTTTTCCTCGGCATGTCTCATATTAAAGGTACGTTTTTGGGATTCCCCGGAGCCTGAAACATGTTAGTGATTTTTTACGCTCATCAGCAAAATTGTTATAACCGGCTTTTCCTGCCTAATGTGTGCCCTGCAGCCGGGGAGATCAGACTACACGCTCTGCAGCTCCGGAGGGAGACGCCAGTCGGAGCCTATCGTTCATCAGCCTCATCGTCTCCAGTGGGGGGGCGATGGATTGTGGGCTCCGCGGTTCGAAGCCAAGCGGCCTTCGTGCAATTTCACATCCTCCAGTTGTGCGTTTTATACCTGGAGATGGAGAGATTAGAGTGCAAGCTCTGCAGGGCAGACCGACCCAGCATGCGCTGTTACCACACAAGACCAGCTTTGCAGCAGTGCTGATAAATGACACCGCGCCGGATCTTATGGTGGCCACACCCACTCCTCATCATTCATTCTCCATCATTCATTAGTCACATCATTCATTCATCATCATTCCCCATGATTCATAATTCTCCATCATTCTCCATTATTATTCATGTGTGTCACATTTATTAGTGTCCCCCTGTATTCCAGGTTGTATTGGATGATTTTTGTAGAAAAATGGCGAGTTTTCTTCACAGGTGGGGGATTCATTATCATTCATTCTCCATCATCCATCTTACATTTATTAGTGTCCCCTCATCTCCCCCCCCCCCCCCCCCGTGTGTCACATTTATTAGTGTCTCCTCATCCCCCCTGTGTGTCACATTTATTATTGTCCCCTCATATCCTCATATGTGTGTCACATTTATTATTGTCCCCCTCATCGCCTCCTGTGTGTCACATTTATTAGTGTCCCCTCATCTCCCCCCCCTGTGTGTCACATTTATTAGTGTCCCCTCATCTCCCCCCCCTGTGTGTCACATTTATTAGTGTCCCCTCATCTCCTCCTGTGTGTCACATTTATTATTGCCCCCCTCATCTGTGTGTCACATTTATTAGAGTCCTCTGTATTCCAGGTTGTATTGGATGCTTTTTGTAGAAAAATGGCGAGTTTTCTTCACAGGTGGGGGATTCATTCTCCATCATCCATCTTACATTTATTAGTGTCCCCTCATCTCCCCCCCTGTGTGTCACATTTATTATTGTCCCCTCATCTCCCCCCCTGTGTGTCACATTTATTATTGTCCCCTCATCCCCCCCCCCCTGTGTGTCACATTTATTATTGTCCCCCTCATCTGTGTGTCACATTTATTAGTGTCCCCTCATCTGTGTCACATTTATTGTCCCCTCATCTCCCCCCCTGTGTGTCACATTTATTATTGTCCCCCTCATCTCCTCCCTGTGTGTCACATTAATTAGTGTCCCCTCATCTCCTCCCCGTGTGTCACATTAATTAGTGTCCCCTCATCTCCTCCCCGTGTGTCACATTAATTAGTGTCCCCTCCTCCCCCCCCCCCAGGTGTGTCACATTTATTAGTGTCCCCTCATCTCCTCCCCGTGTGACACATTTATTAGTGTCCCCTCATGTTGCCCCCCCCCCCCCCGTATCTCACATTTATTTTCGTCCCCTCATGTGTGTCACGTTTATTATTGTCTCCTCATCTCCTTCCTGTGCATCACATATATTATTGTCCCCTCATCTCTTCATATGTGTGTCACATTTATTATTGTCCCCTTATCCCCCCCCTCCCTGTGTGTCACATTTATTATTGTCCCCCCTCATCTCCTACCTGTGTGTCACATTTATTATTGTCCCCTCTTCTCCCCCCCTGTGTGTCACATTTATTATTGTCCCCTCTTCTCCCCCCCTGTGTGTCACATTTATTATTGTCCCCTCTTCTCCCCCCTGTGTGTCACATTTATTATTGTCCCCTCTTCTCCCCCCTGTGTGTCACATTTATTATTGTCCCCTCTTCTCCCCTCCTGTGTGTCACATTTATTATTGTCCCCTCTTCTCCCCCCTGTGTGTCACATTTATTATTGTCCCCTCTTCTCCCCCGTGTGTCACATTTATTATTGTCCCCTCATCTCCCCCCTGTGTGTCACATTTATTGTTGTCCCCTTATCCCTTCATATGTGTGTCACATTTATTATTGTCCCCCCTCATCTCCTACCTGCCTTAGGGTGACCACTTTTCCAAACTACCATTCAGGGAAACTCCCCCTTCCCAAAAATCAGCTTGTGCTGTAACAAATCACAGCACAGTAATTGGACACAAGAGGCGGGATTTATGATTTCTCCAATCACAAGCAGGGGGCGGGGACTGTGCTCCTCCAGGCATTCCTGGCCAGGACAAGTACTGCCAGTGAGTAAAGCGGTGATGTGGCGGACTGTTTTTGGGGCATTAGTTTGGCCATTGGGGGGGGCTATGTCAGTTTCATTCCGGGACACTGTATTGTCCTGGAATGAAGGTGCCCGGGACAGGTCTGCAAAATCAGGGATTGTCCCGGGCAATTCGGGACACGTGGTCACCCTATCCTGCGTGTCACATTTATTAGTGTCCCCTCATCTCCTCCTGTGTGTCACATTTATTATTGTCTGCTCATCTGTGTGTCACATTTATTATTGTCTGCTCATCTGTGTGTCACATTTATTATTGTCTGCTCATCTGTGTGTCACATTTATTATTGTCCCCCCTCATCTGTGTGTCACATTTATTATTGCCCCCCTCATCTGTGTCACATTTATTATTGCCCCCCTCATCTGTGTGTCACATTTATTATTGTCCCCCTCATCTGTGTGTCACATTTATTATTGTCCCCCTCATCTGTGTGTCACATTTATTATTGTCTGCTCATCTGTGTGTCACATTTATTATTGTCCCCCCTCATCTGTGTGTCACATTTATTATTGCCCCCCTCATCTGTGTGTCACATTTATTATTGCCCCCCTCATCTGTGTGTCACATTTATTATTGCCCCCCTCATCTGTGTGTCACATTTATTATTGTCCCCCTCATCTGTGTGTCACATTTATTATTGTCTGCTCATCTGTGTGTCACATTTATTATTGTCCCCCCTCATCTGTGTGTCACATTTATTATTGTCCCCCCTCATCTGTGTGTCACATTTATTATTGTCCCCCCTCATCTGTGTGTCACATTTATTATTGTCCCCCCTCATCTGTGTGTCACATTTATTATTGTCCCCCCTCATCTGTGTGTCACATTTATTATTGTCCCCCCTCATCTGTGTGTCACATTTATTATTGCCCCCCCTCATCTGTGTGTCACATTTATTATTGTCCCCCCTCATCTGTGTGTCACATTTATTATTGCCCCCCCTCATCTGTGTGTCACATTTATTATTGCCCCCCCTCATCTGTGTGTCACATTTATTATTGCCCCCTCATCTGTGTGTCACATTTATTATTGTCCCCCTCATCTGTGTGTCACATTTATTATTGCCCCCCTCATCTGTGTGTCACATTTATTATTGTCCCCCTCATCTCCTCCTGTGGGTCACATTTATTATTGTCCCCCTCATCTGTGTGTCACATTTATTATTGTCCCCCTCATCTCCTCCTGTGGGTCACATTTATTATTGTCCCCCTCATCTGTGTGTCACGTTTATTAGTGTCCCCTGTATTCCAGGTTGTATTGGATGATTTTTGTAGAGTTTCCTTCACAAATGGGGGATTCATTATCAATCATTCTCCATCATCCCTCTTACATTTATTAGTGTCCCCTCCTCTCTCTCCCCCCCCCCCCCCCCCCACTGTGTGTCACATTTATTAGTGGCCCCTCCTCTCCCCCCCCTGTGTCACATTTATTAGTGTCCCCTCATCCCCCCCCCCCGTGTGTCACATTTATTAGTGTCTCCTCATCCCCCCTGTGTGTCACATTTATTATTGTCCCCTCATCCCCCTCATCTGTGTTCCACATTTATTATTGTCCCCTCATCTGTGTGCCACATTTATTATTGTCCCCCTCATCGCCTCCTGTGTGTCACATTTATTATTGTCCCCCTCATCTGTGTGTCACATTTATTAGTGTCCCCTGTATTCCAGGTTGTATTGGATGATTTTTGTAGAAAAATTGCGAGTTTTCTTCACCGGTGGGGGATCGCGGTTGGATTGTCCCCCCCGGGTTGGTGGATGGGCCCCGTTGTCGCGTATGTTTGGGGTCTCTGGCTGCTCAGAGGTGACGTTGTGATCCCGATCCTCCCTCTGAGCCCCTGTCACACAATCCCTATTACTGACGCCTCGTGTTCCAGCAACAAACCAAAAGATTCTGTAATATTATACGTCCTGACCGCCCCCCTCCCCCCCCCCCTCCGATGTGTGCGACGTCTCCAACAACATCAAGTCTAGAGGAGATATATTATACAGGAGTGACATCACCGCCCTCCAGATATAAGTACTCATTACACAAGTACTCGTGGAGGGTCTGGGTTGCTACAAACGCAAATCCCTTTCCTCCTCTGTGTTTTATGTTGTTGTCCCCCTCGGAGGTGTACAGCGCCTTGAAAAAGTATTCATACCCCTCTGTATACAGCGCCTTGAAAAAGTATTCATACCCCTCTGTATACAGTGCCTTGAAAAAGTATTCATACCCCTTGAAATTCTCCACATCTTCTCATGTTACAGCCAAGAAACGTAAATGTATTTTATTGGGATTTTATGTGAGAGACACAAAGTGTCACATAATTGTGAAGTAGAAGGAAAATGCTAAATGGGGGGGGGGGGCATTTGTATTCAGCCCCCTTTACTGATAACTAAAGTCTAGTGGAACCAATCACCTTCAGAAGTCACCTAATTAGTAAATAGAGTCCATCTGTGTGTCATTTAATCTCAGTATAAATACAGCTGTTCTGTGAAGCCCTCAGAGGTTTGTTAGAGAACCTTAGTGAACAAAACGGCATCATGAAGGCCGAGGAACACACCACCCAGGTCAGGGATAAAGTTGTGGAGAAGTATAAAGCAGGGTTGGGTTATAAAAAAAATCTCCCAAGATTTGAAGATCTCACGGAGCTTCTGTTCAATCCATCATCGGAAAATGGAAAGAGTATGGCACAACCGCAAACCTACCAAGACATGGCCGTCCACCTAAACTGACCGGGCCGGGCAAGGAGAGCATTCATCAGAGAAGCAGCCAAGAGGTCCATGGTAACTCTGGAGGAGCTGCACAGCTCAGGGGGGAGAATCTGTCCACAGGACAACTATTAGTGGTCTCTCCACAAATCTGCCCTTTATGGAAGAGTGACAGGAAGAAAGACATTGGAGAAAGAAAGACATAAGAAGTCCTGTTTGCAGTTTGTGAGAAGCCGCGTGGGGGAGGGGACACAGCAAACATGTGGAAGAAGGGGCTCTGGTCACATGACCCCAAAATTCAACTTTGTGTCCGCTATGTGTGTGGGGAAACTAACACTGCACATCCCCCTGAACACACCATCCCCACCGTGAAACATGGTGGTGGCAGCATCATGTGGTGGGGATGCTTTTCTTCAGCAGGGACAGGGAAGCTGGTCAGAGTTGATGGGAAGATGGATGGAGACAAATACAGGACAATCTTAGAAGAAAACCTGCAAAAGACCGGGGGGGGGGGGGGGTTCCCCTTCCAGCAGGACAACGACCCTAAAGTACAGCCAGAGCTACAATGGAACGGTTTAGGTCAAAGCCTATTCATGTGTTAGAATGGCCCAGTCACAGTCCAGACCTAAATCTGTGGACAAGACTTGAAAATTGCTGATCACAGACGCTCTACATCCAATCTGACAGAGACAGAGATATTTTACAAAGAAGAAGAATGGAGGAGAAATGTCCCTCTCTAGATGTGCAAAGCTGGGAGAGACACCCCCAAAAAGACTTGTAGAGAAAGGGGGTTCTACAAAGTATTGACTCCGGGGGGCGCCATACAAATGCCCCTCCCCCCCACACTTTTCACATATTTATTTGTATCATTTTCCTTCCACTTCACAATTATGTGACACTTTGTGTCTCTCACAGAAAATCCCAATAAAATACATTTACGTTTTTTGGTTGTAACATGAGAAGATGTGGGGAATTCCGAGGGGTATGAATACTTTTTCAAGGCTCTGTATATAGAGGGGTGTAAATACTTCTCATGTTATTGTCCTCTCGGAGGAGTATAGGCCGGGCGCTCAGTGATCGGGGGGTATCGGGTATCCTGGCAGGCCAGGTGGTGGTATTCTCATATGTCGGAGGTGTTGCAATGGTAGAAGGAAGAATTGGTGAGGAGGAAGCCTGCGTTGCTATGTAATCTCCTCCTTATCTTCTATGTATTTGTATACAGCGATGTGACATTCTTTGAGTCTTTCCGAGGGGCAGAATATCACTGATAGCGGTGCGTTTTGTGTACGGTTGCGGCGCAACGCTCTTCTGTGCCGAGGAACCGTCGCCGATCAATCCAAGGGCAGGGCCTTCAAGTCTAAAGGTGAAAGTGGAAGGGAGTGTTAAATATCCCGGGCCTAGCTACACACGTTACAATCTGCTTTACATGTAGTGTGCGAGCCTACTGGAACCATGTGTCCAATGGGGCAGCGAGCCTACTGGAGCAACGTATCCAATGGGGCAGCGAGCCTACTGGAGCAACGTATCCAATGGGGCAGCGAGCCTACTGGAGCAATGTATCCACTGGGGCAGCGAGCCTACTGGAGCAACGTATCCAATGGGGCAGCGAGCCTACAGGAGCAACGTATCCACTGGGGCAGCGAGCCTACTGGAGCAATGTATCCACTGGGGCAGCAAGCTTACTGGAGCAAGGTATCCACTGGGGCAGCGAGCCTACTGGAACCATGTATCCACTGGGGCAACGAGCCTACTGGAACCATGTATCCACTGGGGCAACGAGCCTACTGGAACCATGTATCCACTGGGGCAGCAAGCCTACTGGAACCATGTATCCACTGGGGCAGCGAGCCTACTGGAACCATGTATCCACTGGGGCAGCGAGCCTACTGGAACCATGTATCCAATCAGGCAGCGAGCCTACTGGAACCATGTATCCACTGGGGCAGCGAGCCTACTGGAACCATGTATCCACTGGGGCAGCGAGCCTACTGGAACCATGTATCCACTGGGGCAGCGAGCCTACTGGAACCATGTATCCAATGGGGCAACGAGCCTACTGGAACCATGTATCCAATGGGTCAGCGAGCCTACTGGAGCAACGTATCCACTGGGGCAGCGAGCCTACAGGAGCAACGTATCCAATGGGGCAGCGAGCCTACTGGAACCATGTATCCACTGGGGCAGCGAGCCTTCTGGAGCAAGGTATCCACTGGGGCAGCGAGCCTACTGGAGCAAGGTATCCACTGGGGCAGCGAGCCTACTGGAGCAAGGTATCCAATGGGGCAGCGAGCCTACTGGAGCAATGTATCCAATGGGGCAGCGAGCCTACTGGAGCAATGTATCCACTGGGGCAGCGAGCCTACTGGAGCAAGGTATCCACTGGGGCAGCGAGCTTACTGGAGCAAGGTATCCACTGGGGCAGCGAGCCTACTGGAGCAACGTGTCCACTGGGGCAGCGAGCCTACTGGAGCAACGTATCCAATGGGGCAGCGTGCCTACTGGAGCAACGTATCCAATGGGGCAGCGAGCCTACTGGAGCAACGTATCCAATGGGGCAGCGAGCCTACTGGAGCAACGTATCCAATGGGGCAGTGAGCCTACTGGAGCAACGTATCCAATGGGGCAGTGAGCCTACTGGAGCAACGTATCCAATGGGGCAGCAAGCCTACTGGAACCATGTATCCAATGGGGCAGTGAGCCTACAGGAGCAACGTATCCAATGGGGCAGCGAGCCTACTGGAACTATGTATCCAATGGGGCAGTGAGCCTACTGGAGCAACGTATCCAATGGGGCAGCGAGCCTACTGGAGCCATGTATCCAATGGGGCAGCGAGCCTACTGGAGCAACGTATCCACTGGGGCAGCGAGCCTACTGGAACCATGTATCCAATCAGACAGCGAGCCTACTGGAGCAACGTATCCAATGGGGCAGGGAGCCTACTGGAGCAACGTATCCACTGGGGCAGCGAGCCTACTGGAACCATGTATCCAATCAGACAGCGAGCCTACTGGAGCAACGTATCCAATGGGGCAGCGAGCCTACTGGAGCAACGTATCCACTGGGGCAGCGAGCCTACTGGAGCAACGTATCCAATGGGGCAGCGAGCCTACTGGAGCAAGGTATCCACTGGGGCAGCGAGCCTACTGGAGCAAGGTATCCACTGGGGCAGCGAGCCTACTGGAGCAAGGTATCCACTGGGGCAGCGAGCCTACTGGAGCAAGGTATCCAATGGGGCAGCGAGCCTACTGGAGCAACGTATCCACTGGGGCAGCGAGCCTACTGGAGCAACGTATCCAATGGGGCAGGGAGCCTACTGGAGCAACGTATCCAATGGGGCAGGGAGCCTACTGGAGCAACGTATCCAATGGGGCAGCGAGCCTACTGGAGCAACGTATCCAATGGGGCAGCGAGCTTACTGGAGCAACGTGTCCACTGGGGCAGCGAGCTTACTGGAGCAACGTATCCAATGGGGGCAGCGAGCCTACTGGAGCAACGTGTCCACTGGGGCAGCAAGCCTACTGGAGCAACGTGTCCACTGGGGCAGCGAGCCTACTGGAGCAACGTGTCCACTGGGGCAGCGAGCCTACTGGAGCAACGTATCCACTGGGGCAGCGAGCCTACTGGAGCAACGTATCCACTGGGGCAGCGAGCCTACTGGAGCAACGTGTCCACTGGGGCAGCGAGCCTACTGGAGCAAGGTATCCACTGGGGCAGCGAGCCTACTGGAGCAACATATCCACTGGGGCAGCGAGCCTACTGGAGCAACATATCCACTGGGGCAGCGAGCCTACTGGAGCAACATATCCACTGGGGCAGCGAGCCTACTGGAACAAGGTATCCACTGGGGCAGCGAGCCTACTGGAACAAGGTATCCACTGGGGCAGCGAGCCTACTGGAACAAGGTATCCACTGGGGCAGCGAGCCTACTGGAGCAAGGTATCCACTGGGGCAGCGAGCCTACTGGAGCAACGTATCCACTGGGGCAGCGAGCCTACTGGAGCAACATATCCACTGGGGCAGCGAGCCTACTGGAATAAGGTATCCACTGGGGCAGCGAGCCTCCTGGAGCAACATATCCACTGGGGCAGCGAGCCTACTGGAGCAAGGTATCCACTGGGGCAGCGAGCCTACTGGAGCAAGGTATCCACTGGGGCAGCGAGCCTACTGGAGCAAGGTATCCACTGGGGCAGCGAGCCTACTGGAGCAACGTGTCCACTGGGGCAGCGAGCCTACATGCGTCCGGCTTCAATGAATAGGGATCGGACTTCGATCCCCGACAATACCAGGCACTGTGTCTGGTATGAATCTTGAGGGGGAACTCCACTCCAAATAAAAAAAAACGGCATGGGTTCCCCCTCTAAGAGCATACCAGACTCTTCGATCTGGTATTGAGTTTAAGGGTAAACCCCCCCCCCTACGCCGAAAAAAAAACAGCGTGGTGGTCCCCCCAAAATCCATCCCGGACCCTTATCCGAGCACGCAGCCCGGCCGGTCAGGAAAGGGGGTGGGAACGAGTGAGCGCCCCCCCCCCCATATCATACCAGGCCGCATTCCCTCAACATGCACCCCCCCCCACCCCAAAGCACCTTGTCCCAATGTTGATGAGGACAAAGGCCTCTTCCCGACAACCTTGGCCGTTGGAATCCTTATCGGAATCTGGGAGCCCCCTTTTAATAAGGGGATCCCAGTTCCACCACCTCTGGCTCAGACCCTCTGCTTCCTGTTCTCCTCCATCGCTTGTAAACACAGAAGTCCGGCTTCTGTGTTTTACAAGTGAACGTTTTGGCTCCCAATGGCTCTGGGCACCATTTGTGTAATCTGCTTGTGGCTCGTATCGCGTACTATCAGGAGGAACCATTTCCGTCTCCTTGCAATTTTAGACAGTTTGGCTCCCACGAAGTGCAAGATGGGGGGGCGCAAGGGAGATGCCCCTTTTTAAGACCCTCCCACTGTTATGGTGCAGAATAAGGTCCAGTGATCTCAGAATATGATAGAAAAAGTTGTATATAAAGACAGAATAAAAAATTGTTAAACAATTGGCAAGTACGTTTCAAAACAATTTCTAAGATACAGTGCTGTAGAATGGAGTTCCCAACATGTTACTCCCATATTTCGGGGGCTTCTTCAGGGGGTGCTGTCCTATTGGTGGTACAAGCCTCTCGTTCTCTCTCTCTCTCTCTCGTTCTCTCTCTCGTTCTCTCTCTCGTTCTCTCTCTCGTTCTCTCTCTCGTTCTCTCTCTCGTTCTCTCTCTCGTTCTCTCTCTCGTTCTCTCTCTCTCGTTCTCTCTCTCTCGTTCTCTCTCTCGTTCTCTCTCTCGTTCTCTCTCTCGTTCTCTCGTTCTCTCTCTCTCTCTCGTTCTCTCTCTCTCGTTCTCTCTCTCTCGTTCTCTCTCTCTCGTTCTCTCTCTCTCGTTCTCTCTCTCTCGTTCTCTCTCTCTCGTTCTCTCTCTCTCGTTCTCTCTCGTTCTCTCGTGTTCTCTCTCGTTCTCTCTCTCTCGTTCTCTCTCTCATTCTCTCTCTCTCTCTCTCTCTCTCTCTCTCTCTCTCTCTCTCTCTCTCTCTCATTCTCTCGTGTTCTCTCTCTCTCTCTCTCTCTCTCTCTCTCTCTCTCTCTCTCTCTCTCCTCGTTCTCGTTCTCGTTCTCTCTCGCTCTCGCTCTCGCTCTCTCTCTCGTTCTCTCTCTCTCGTTCTCTCTCTCTCTCGTTCTCTCTCTCTCTCGTTCTCTCTCTCTCTCGTTCTCTCTCTCTCTCGTTCTCTCTCTCTCTCGTTCTCTCTCTCTCTCGTTCTCTCTCTCTCTCGTTCTCTCTCTCTCTCGTTCTCTCTCTCTCTCGTTCTCTCTCTCTCTCGTTCTCTCTCTCTCTCGTTCTCTCTCTCTCTCGTTCTCTCTCTCTCTCGTTCTCTCTCTCTCTCGTTCTCTCTCTCTCTCGTTCTCTCTCTCTCTCGTTCTCTCTCTCTCTCGTTCTCTCTCTCTCTCTCGTTCTCTCTCTCTCGTTCTCTCTCTCTCGTTCTCTCGTTCTCTCTCTCGTTCTCTCGTTCTCTCTCTCGTTCTCTCGTTCTCTCTCTCGTTCTCTCGTTCTCTCGTTCTCTCTCTCGTTCTCTCGTTCTCTCTCTCGTTCTCTCTCTCTCTCTCTCGTTCTCTCTCTCGTTCTCTCTCTCTCTCTCTCGTTCTCTCTCTCTCTCTCTCGTTCTCTCTCTCTCTCTCTCTCTCGTTCTCTCTCTCGTTCTCTCGTTCTCTCTCTCGTTCTCTCTCTCGTTCTCTCT
>NC_053501.1:117297038-117336843 GCF_905171775.1 Rana temporaria
AACATGTTGGGAACTCCATTCTACAGTGCAGTATCCATGAAATTGTATTGAAAACTTACTCGCCTGTAGCTATTGGTCTGTTTGACGCAGGCAGACATCTTTTGACCCAACTAGTGATTCGATCATAATACTCCAAGAGACCTGGAAGGCTCGTACCTCAAATAGGACAGCACCCCCTGAAGAAGCCCTGATGGCTTACGTCTTTGGGTACCTTGTTTTTTGGTCCTTGAATGCTCCCTATGGTCACCTATAGCTCTTGGTCTCTTTGACGCAGGCAGACATCTTTTGACCCAACTAGTGATTCGATCATATTACACCATACTCCAAGAGACCTGGAAGGCTCGTACCTCTAATAGGACGGCACTCCCTGAAAAAGCCTGAAACATGTTGGGAACTCCATTCTACAATGCAGTATCCATGAAATTGTATTGAAAACGTACTCCCCTATAACTCTTAGGTCAAAACATGTCTGCCTGCGTCAAAGAGACCAAAGAGTTATAGGTGAGTACGTTTTCAATACAATTTCATGGATACTGCATTGTAGAATGGAGTTCCCAACATGTTTCGCCCATATTTCAGGCTTCTTCAGGGGGTGCCGTCCTATTAGAGGTACGGGCCTTCCAGTCTCTTGGGAGTATGGTGTATTATGACTGAATCACAGTTAGGTCAAAGAGACCAAGAGTTATAGGTGACCATAGGGAGCATTCAAGGACCAAAAAGGTACCCAGGGACGCAAGCCATCAGGGCTTCTTCAGGGGGTGCCGTCCTATTAGAGGTACAAGCCTTCCAGGTCTCTTGGGAGTATGGTGTATTATGACTGAATCACTAGTTAGGTCAAAACATGTCTGCCTGCGTCAAAGAGACCAAACTAGTGATTCAGTCATAATACACCGTACTACAAGAGACCTGGAAGGCTCGTACCTCTAATAGGATGGCACCCCCTGAAGAAGCCCTGATGGCTTACGTCCCTGGGTACCTTTTTGTTTTTTGGTCCTTGAATGCTCCCTATGGTCACCTATAACTCTTGGTCTCTTTGACTATCTTTTGATAGTGATTTGATCATAATACACCAAGAGACCTGGAAGGCTCGTACCTCTAATAGGACAGCACCCCCTGAAGAAGCCCTGATGGCTTGCGTCCCTGGGTACCTTGTTTTATGGTCACCTATAACTCTTGGTCTCTTTTGACTATCTTTTGATAGCGATTCGATCATAAATACACCATACTCCAAGAGACTGGAAGGCTCGTACCTCTAATAGGACGGCACCCCCTGAAGAAGCCTGAAATATGGGCGAAACGTGTTGGGAACTCCGTTCTACAGTGCTGTATCCAATTTTTTTTTATTCTGTCTTTAAGTTAAACTTTTTATACCATATTCTGAGATGACTGGACCTTATCCTGCACCATAAGCCTAAGTCTCAGCCATGATGTCTCGTAACTATGGAAGACGCAACATCAGCGAGTCCCGTAATCTCAGGAAGTCTCTATAACCACCACTTCTCCATTGTGAACCTCCTTTATCGGCACGTTGATGGACGCAGTAGAAACTCTAAACCAAATTAACTAACATGGAAACAAAGCTCGGCAAACCCATAACCCTTTTATTTGGACGCCATAAACCCGGAGAAACACGCAATCCACCTCTCCGACCCCCTCTAATAGCCCCTCATAAATGGGACCAGTCCGGGCTTTGAGTGCTTGTAAAGGCTTCAGGTACTTGTATAGCCCGTCAATTTACACGGCGCTTTACATAACACTATATTACCAAAAGTATTGGGACGCCTGCCTTAACACCGGCTGGTCCATATACTTCAGGAGGTCAAAGCCCCTCCCCCAAGCAGGTGAGGTGACACCTCCAGAGGTGATTGGCTGGGGATTAGAGTCCAGCCCACAGCCATATCTCTATACATTGAGCTGTGTGAAGTATCACCGGCATTCATTGTATGAGAAAGGTGGTGAGCTGGAAATACCGACCTGCCCCCCCCCCCCAGCAGGAGAAACCACACCGCCCGACATGGTAACGTCTGTTTGCTTTTTCTCTATCCTTTCATTCTCATAGTAAAAAGCTACATTTCTGCATGTTCTTCCCTTTTTTTTTTTTTTTTTTTTTTTTTTACCTTCTTTTTATTATTTTTAACTTTTTTTTTTTGTACATTTTTTTTTTTTTTTTTTTTTTTTATATGCTCTGCTCACCTAGGGGTATTGTGTCATAAAAAGTGGTTTCTGTGTCCTAAGATATGAATTCATTTCACAACCCTGGAGACAGAGAGCCGAGTGTTGTCACCGAGACAGTCCAATCAAATTCTATTATGTCTTTCTTTTTTCTTTTTCTTTTTCTTTTTTTTCTCTTGTTCTCTTGTGCTCTGTCTCTCTCTCGTTCTCTTGTGCTCTCTCTCGTGCTCTCTCTCGTTCTCTCTCTCGTTCTCTTGTGCTCTCTCTCTCGTTCTCTTGTGCTCTCTCTCTTGTTCTCTTGTGCTCTCTCTCTTGTTCTCTTGTGCTCTCTCTCTTGTTCTCTTGTGCTCTCTCTTGTTCTCTTGTGCTCTCTCTCGTTCTCTTGTGCTCTCTCTCTCGTTCTCTTGTGCTCTCTCTCTCGTTCTCTTGTGCTCTCTCTCTCTCTCTCGTTCTCTTGTGCTCTCTCTTGTTCTCTTGTGCTCTCTCTCGTGCTCTCTCTCGTTCTCTTGTGCTCTCTCTCTCTCTCTCGTTCTCTTGTGCTCTCTCTTTCGTTGTGCTG
The DNA here is from genome assembly GCF_905171775.1 of Rana temporaria. Classification (NCBI taxonomy): domain Eukaryota; kingdom Metazoa; phylum Chordata; class Amphibia; order Anura; family Ranidae; genus Rana; species Rana temporaria. The sequence continues at coordinate 117,299,770 of NC_053501.1, forward strand.
TCTCTCTCCTTCTCTCCGTCTCTCTCCTTCTCTCTCTGTCTCTCTCTCTCTCTCTCTCTCTCTCTCCTCTTGCGCTCTCTCTCCTTCTCTTGCGCGCTCTCTCGAGCTCTCTCTCGTTTTGATCTTGCGCGCGCTCTCTCTCAATCGCTTGTGTTCTCTTTTGCTCTCTCGTTCTTACCCTCGGGCTTGCTCTCTCACTCTCTCGTTCCTTCTCTTTCACTGTCTCTTTCTCTCTCTCTCATTCTCACTCTTTCTCTCGCTTTCCCGCTGTCTGTTTCATTTGCTCTCTCTCTCGCTCTCTCTTGCGCGCTTCTGCGCTCTCTCTTGTTCTCGTTCGCGGTTTCTCTTGTTCTCGTTCGCGGTCTCTCTTGTTCTCTTTCGCGCTCTCTTGTGTTCTCTTTCGCGCTCTCTCTTGTTCTCGCTCTCTCTTGTTCTCGCTCTCTCTTGTTCAATTCAATTCAATTCAATTCAATTCAAATAAGCTTTATTGGCAGGACCAAATACATGTTAGCATTGCCAAAGCAAGGAAAAGGGGGAGGGGGTAATATAAAGGGGAAGGGGGGTAATATAAAGGGGAATGGACATAAGTCTGTGAAAGTCCTCAGGTTTCTCATGTCCCTCTCAGTCTGTGACACACTGTCACATATTGGGCGGCTATCTTCACCATTGGCTCCTCTTCTCCCAGTAGAATTTGGAGTTTCCTCTTCTCTTCTGTAGAGTTGAGGTCCGGGATGAGAGCGGAGAGTCTCTGGAAGTGAGTGTCCCTCACTGATGAGTACTTGGGGCAATGTAACAGGAAGTGTTCCTCATCCTCAGGGACCCCCTGGTTACATTGCTGGCACAGTCTCCTCTCCCTGGGCTTGTATGTCTGTCTTCTCTGTGTTCTCGCTCTCTCTTGTTCTCGCTCTCTCTTGTTCGCGCTCTCTCTTGTTCGCGCTCTCTCTTTTTCGCGCTCTCTTGTTCTCATTTGCGCTCTCTTGTTCTCTTTTGCGCTCTCTTGTTCTCTTTTGCGCGCTCTCTTGTTCTCTTTTGCGCGCTCTCTTGTTCTCTTTCGCGCTCTCTCTTGTTCTCTTTCGCGCTCTCTCTTGTTCTCTTTCGCGCTCTCTCTTGTTCTCTTTCGCGCTCTCTCTTGTTCTCTTTCGCGCTCTCGCTCTCTTTTGCGCTCTCGCTTGTTCTCTTTTGCGCTCTCTCTTGTTCTCGCTTGTGCTCTCGTTCACGCTCTTGTTCTCTTTCACTTTCTCGTTCTCGCTCTCGTTCTCTTTTACGCTCTTGTGCTCTCTCTCCTAATATTAACCCTAATCCTAGCGTCTAACCTAACACAATAAATAAAATAAACCCTACCTGTTACCTTTTTAACCCCCTAACCCTTAAAAAAATATAAAAAAATAATAAAAGAAATGAAAAGGCTGAAATATTGAGCAACAAATGATGAAACGGGTGATATGTTTTTTTATTTATTAGCCAATAGAGAAAAATTGACATTTGGGGGGAAAATACAACTGGTTCATCCCTTTTACTTGTCTGTCCCCCGCACAGGTGAAGATGATCCGCCGGGTTCTGGAGAGGCCTTGCACCCTGGCCATGCTGATTGGCTTCCAGCTTGCCTTCATGATGTACTTCTCGTTCGGCGGCCTGCGCAGCCTCGCCTCCATCTTCGGACGATCGCAGGAGCCGACCTTCGACTACAGCCGTACCCACGACGTCTACACCAACCTCACCCGAATTCAAGCCACGCTCCGTCCTGGGACAATGGAGGGTGGACTGCTGCCGTGGTGCCCGGAGAAATCCCCGTACCTGGGTACGTTTTCCCCAACATGTTTCGCCCGCCGCCACCGCTTTCAGATCTTGGGGGGGTGTGTGCGCGCCATTCCAATACAACCTCCAAATAATCATTACCGTCCAGTCGGCTCGGTGACCTGACTTTTCTCTGCTGCAGTTAGGTAACACAGCCCCGCCCCCCAGACTGTGATTGGACAATTGGAGGACAAGCAGAAGACTTGATGGGGTCATCTTGCTGGTCTTATGTTGAGAAGAGAATGTTTCCGGTTACTAACGGCTCCTCTCTTTCCCTGCAGTGGGTCCGATATCGGTGAAGTTCAGCCAGGTGCCGACCTTCAAGCGGATCCAAGAGAAGAACCATCTGGTGGTACCGGGAGGTATCTACCGACCGCCCAACTGTGTGTCCCGCCATCGCACCGCCGTCATCATCCCGCACAGGAACCGAGAGACCCACCTGAGACACCTACTCTACTTCCTGCACCCCTTCCTGCAGAGACAGCAACTGCACTACGGGATCTACATCATCCACCAGGTGACTCCACCATGTGGACAGCCCCATGGTCCAACTATTGCCCCCTCTCCCCTCCACCATGTGGACAGCCCCATGGTCCAACTATTGCCCCCTCTCCCCTCCACCATGTGGACAGCCCCATGGTCCAATTATTGCCCCCTCTCCCCTCCACCATGTGGACAGCCCCAATGTCCAGTTATTGCCCCCTCTCCCCTCCACCATGTGGACAACCTCATGGGCCAGTTATTACCCCCTCTCCCCTCCACCATGTGGATAGCCCCATGGTCCAATTATTGCCCCCCTCTCCCCTCCACCATGTGGACAGCCCCATGGTCCAATTATTGCCCCCTCTCCCTTCCACCATGTGGACAGCCCCATGGTCCAATTATTACCCCCCCTCTCCCCTCCACCATGTGGACAGCCCCAATGTCCAGTTATTGCCCCCTCTCCCCTCCACCATGTGGACAGCCCCATGGTCCAGTTATTGCCCCCTCTTCCCTCCACCATGTGGACAGCCCCATGGTCCAATTATTGCCCCCTCTCCCCTCCACCATGTGGACAGCCCCAATGTCCAGTTATTGCCCCCTCTCCCCTCCACCATGTGGACAACCTCATGGGCCAGTTATTACCCCCTCTCCCCTCCACCATGTGGATAGCCCCATGGTCCAATTATTGCCCCCTCTCCCCTCCACCATGTGGACAGCCCCATGGTCCAATTATTGCCCCCTCTCCCTTCCACCATGTGGACAGCCCCATGGTCCAATTATTACCCCCCCTCTCCCCTCCACCATGTGGACAGCCCCAATGTCCAGTTATTGCCCCCTCTCCCCTCCACCATGTGGACAACCTCATGGGCCAGTTATTACCCCCTCTCCCCTCCACCATGTGGACAGCCCCATGGTCCTATTGTCGCCCCCTCTCCCCTCCACCATGTGGACAGCCCCATGGTCCAACTATTGCCCCCTCTCCCCTCCACCATGTGAACAACCCCATGGTCCAATTGTCACCCCCTCTCCCCTCCACCATGTGGACAGCCCCATGGTCCAATTATTACCCCCTCTCCCCTCCACCATGTGGACAGCCCCATGGTCCAGTTATTGCTCCCTCTCCCCTCCACCATGTGGACAGCCCCATGGTCCAGTTATTGCCCCCTCTCCCCTCCACCATGTGGACAACCTCATGGTCCAACTATTGCCCCCTCCCCTCCACCATGTGGACAGCCCCATGGTCCAATTATTACACCCTCTCCCCTCCACCATGTGGACAGCCCCATGGTCCAATTATTGCCTCCTCTCCCCTCCACCATGTGGAGGACCCCATGGTCCAATTATTGCCCCCTCTCCCCTCCACCATGTGGACGACCCCATGGCCCAATAATTGCCCCTCTCTTTTCCACCATTTTTGTATAGGCCCAGCTCCTACCCCTCACCCACCAGGTGACGCCACCAATGTGTACAGCCTCGTGGCCCATATTTCTCCATCCCTCCTCTGTTCCCTCCTGTCTACCTGCACCCTCTCTCTCTTTTTCCTTGTTTTCACCCTCACTATCCCTCCAACCACCATTTTCTCTTTCTCCCTCCTTTCCCATTCGCTCTTTTTCCTCCTTGCCCGCTCGCTTTTTTTCCTCTCTCGTTCTCGTTTTCCTCCCTCCTTGCCCTCTCGTTCTCGTTTTCCTCCCTCCTTGCCCTCTCGTTCTCCTCCCACCTTGCCCTCTCGTTCTCGTTTTCGTTTTCCTCCCTCCTTGCCTTCTCGTTTTCCTCCCTCCTTGCCCTCTCGTTCTCTCCCCTCCCTCCTTGCCCTCTCGTTCTCTTTTCGCCCCCTCCTTGCCCTCTCGTTCTCTTTTCGCCCCCTCCTTGCTCGTTCGCTCTTTTTCCTCCTTGCCCGCTCTCACTCTTTTCGCCCCCTCCTTGCCCTCTCGTTCTCTTTTCGCCCCCTCCTTGCCCTCTCGTTCTCTTTTCGCCCCCTCCTTGCTCGTTTGCTCTTTTCCCTCCCTCCTTGCCTGTTCATGCTCTTTTCCCTCCCTCCTTGCCTGTTCATGCTCTTTTCCCTCCCTCCTTGCCCTCTCGTTCTCTTTTCCCTCCCTCCTTGCCCGTTCATGCTCTCTTTTCCCTCCCTCCTTGCCTGCTCGCGCTTCTCTCTCGTACACGCTCGTGTGCGCTCTCTTGTTCTCTCTCGCGCTTCTCTCTCGTACACGCTCGTGTGCGCTCTCTTGTTCTCTCTCGCGCTCTCTTGTTCTCTCTCTCGCGCTCTCTTGTTCTCTCTCTCTCGCGCTCTCTTGTTCTCTTTCGCCCTCTCTTGTTCTCTTTCGCCCTCTCTTGTTCTCTTTCGCCCTCTCTTGTTCTCTCTCGCGCTCTCTTGTTCTCTCTCGCGCTCTCTTGTTCTCTCTCGCGCTCTCTTGTTCTCTCTCGCGCTCTCTTGTTCTCTCTCGCGCTCTCTTGTTCTCTCTCTCTCGCGCTCTCTTGTTCTCTCTCTCTCTCGCGCTCTCTCTCTCTCGCGCTCTCTTGTTCTCTCTCTCTCTCGCGCTCTCTTGTTCTCTCTCTCTCTCGCGCTCTCTTGTTCTCTCTCTCTCTCGCGCTCTCTTGTTCTCTCTCTCTCTCGCGCTCTCTTGTTCTCTTTCCTCGCATCTCTTTAGCTTTCTCTCCCCTCTTCCTCATTGCTCTCCATGTCTCTTAGGCCGGGAACGCCACCTTTAACCGGGCGAAGCTGTTGAACGTCGGTGTGAGGGAGGCGATGCGGGACGAGGACTGGGATTGCCTTTTCCTCCATGACGTGGACCTCATTCCTGAGAACGACCACAACCTGTACGTGTGTGACCCCTGGAACCCCAAACACGCCTCGGTGGCCATGAACAAGTTCCGCTACAGGTCTGATTTCTGGGTGTCTCCTCCGCTCCCCACCCCCGCTCCTTCTGTCCCTCTTCCTCCATCTGTCATCTCCCTCATCTCTTCCTTCATTCTTCCTTCTCACCATCTGCTCATCCATCGCTTCCCCCGCCTGGATTCTTCTGTTCATTCTTCTCTCCCTCCGCAGCCTCCCATACCCGCAGTATTTCGGGGGGGTCTCCGCTCTCACCCCAGAACAATACATGAAGATGAATGGATTTCCCAATGAATATTGGGGGTGGGGAGGAGAAGACGATGACATTGCCACAAGGTAAGAGAAAGACACAGGTCCTCTTTACTTATCCCCCCCCCCATTGTCCAGACCTTTTACATCCCATGTTCATCCGTTTTCTGGGTCTGTACCCCCGCTGTGCCCCATTATGAGGGGTTCCCACCATCCCTATGCTGAGTTCCCGGGTCTGTACACCTGCTGTGCCCCATTATGAGGGGTTCCCACCATCCCTGTGCCAAGTTCCTGGGTCTGTGCCCATTATGAGGGGTTCCCACCATCCCTGTGCCAAGTTCCCGGGTCTGTGCCCATTATGAGGGGTTCCCGGGTCTGTGCCCATTATGAAGGGTTCCCATCATCCCTGTGCTGAGTTCCCGGGTCTGTACACCCGCTGTGCCCATTATGAGGGGTTCCCACCATCCCTGTGCTGAGTTCCCGGGTCTGTACACCCGCTGTGCCCATTATGAGGGGTTCCCACCATCCCTGTGCTGAGTTCCCGGGTCTGTACCCCCGCTGTGCCCATTATGAGGGGTTCCCACCATCCCTGTGCTGAGTTCCCGGGTCTGTACACCCGCTGTGCCCATTATGAGGGGTTCCCACCATCCCTGTGCTGAGTTCCCGGGTCTGTACACCCGCTGTGCTCATTATGAGGGGTTCCCACCATCCCTGTACTGAGTTCCCGGGTCTGTACACCCGCTGTGCCCATTATGAGGGGTTCCCACCATCCCTGTGCTGAGTTCCCGGGTCTGTACACCCACTGTGCCCATTATGAGTTTTTTTTTTTTTTTTAACACATCCTGTTGCGGTATTTGCTTCTTCCTGAACTCTTTCTCTCATTGTGTAACCATTTTTAATTTTGTTTTGCATTTGATTTATTTCCTGCCGTCATCCCGGGTCTCCTGTATCCACGTCTGCGCTACGAACTGCCCGTGTCCCCCCCCCCCCACACACAACTGCCAATCGGAGTTCAGTCCCTGTCTCTTGATTGATTGGCTGGCTGCAGGGTAGCCCAGGCAGTTCTTATTTCAGGCGGGGGTGGTGCAGGAGGGCGGATGTTGGTTATGTGTGTGTTCCGTCTCATCTCTCTCTCTCTTTCTCTCCACGCTCTCGCATGTTGTCACTCCGGGATCTGCATGTCCGTCCCTCTGGCTGCCATTATGTCTCTAACGCTGTGCGCTTTTCTCACTGTCTTTCCTCTAAGCAGGTGACCAGAGCAGGTAGGTGACCGACTTACCGAGGGGCTTCAGATTTATAGTCCGGACTGGGGTCGGGGTCTCATTCTGCCTATCATTTGTTCCCTTTTCTTTTCCCCTTATTTTATAACATGTAATGTCATCATAGGCCTGTGCACAGGGTGTGCCGGGGGTGTGTGGCCTGTGCACAGGGTGTGCCGGGGGTGTGGCCTGTGCACAGGGTGTGCCGGGGGTGTGTGGCCTGTGCACAGGGTGTGCCGGGGGTGTGTGGCCTGTGCACAGGGTGTGCCGGGGGTGTGTGGCCTGTGCACAGGGTGTGCCGGGGGTGTGTGGCCTGTGCACAGGGTGTGCCGGGGGTGTGTGGCCTGTGCACAGGGTGTGTCGGTGGTGTGCAACTCTCCCCCAGACTAGGTAGTCTGGGGGAGTGGGCGGTCCTAGGTAGGATGTACAGTATTTGATCCCCTGCTGATTTTGTACATTTGCCCCACTGACAAACATACAAAATCAGCAGGGGGGTGGTAGGTACCACCCCCATTATTATTAATTTTATTTTTTATTTATTTTTTATAATTATTATTCTTCATTTGTTTATAATTGCATTTTTATTAAATTTATAAAAAAAAAAAATGAATAATAATTTAACAAAAAATGTTTTATATCTTTTTATAGTCAGATATTTTTGTGTAGGGCAAACATAAAATGTTATACTCTGCCCTACACAAAAATATCTCACTATAAAAAAAAAATATTATTCTTCATTTGTTTATAATTTTATTTTTATTAAATTATAAAAAAAAAAAAGAATAATAATTTTTTTTTTAAATGTGTGTTATATCTTTTTATAGTCAGATATTCTTGTGTAGGGCATAGTATAAAATGTAATCCTCTGCCCTACACACAAACATATGTTACATATGTTTGTGTGTAGGGCAGAGTATAACATTTGGATGCAATTTTATACTATTCCCTACACAAAAATATAAATTCCCTATACAAAGATATAAAAAAAAAAAAAATATTAATAATAATAATACATTTTTTATATCTTTTTATAGGGAATTTATATTTTTGTGTAGGGCATAGTATAAAATTGAATCCAAAATTGTATACTCTGCCCTACACAAAAACACCTGACTATAAAAAGATATAAAAATAAATAAAATAAAAAAATGTGTTGTTGTTATTCTTATTAATTTATTTTCATTTTATTTTTATTATAATTAAACATATAAAAAAAGATAAAATGAAGAAGAAGAATTAAAAAATATATTATTCTTCTTCATTTTATATTTTTAATTATAATAAAATGAAAATAAAATAATAATATTTTATTTTCATTTTATTATAATGAAGAAGAAGAATAATAATTTTTTTTTAATTATTATTCTTCTTCATGTTATCTTTTTTTTTATATGTTTAACATGAAGAAGAAGAATAATAATTGAAAAAAAAATTATTATTATTATTATTCTTCTTCATTTTTAATTATAATAAAATGAAAATAAAAATATTATTATTTTATTTTCATTTTATTATAATTAAAAATATAAAATGAAGAAGAATAATATTTTTTTTTATTATTATTATTCTTCTTCATTTTATCTTTTTTTATATGTTTAATTATAATAAAAATAAAATGAAAATAAATTAATAATATATTGTTTTATTTATTTTTATATCTTTTTATAGTCGGGTGTTTTTGTGTAGGGCAGAGTATACAATTTTGGATTCAAGGGATTCTGAACTCCTAACAGACAGTTTGTGGTTCTCGGGTGATAACTGTCACTTCTGTCCCCCCCCCCCCCCCAGTATTGATGGCACATCGGTATCTCTATTGCACAATGGAAGAGTACAGCTCTATATATAACCTGCGTTGTTATCTCGTATGAAGTTCCCTGACCTCCCAGGCGTTTGTATTGCCGCCATTAACCCCGCGTGTCTCTCCAGGGTGCGGCTGGCCGGGATGAAGATTAGTCGCCCGCCGGTATCGGTCGGACATTACAAGATGGTGAAGCACAAGGGAGACCGAGGCAACGAAGAAAACCCGCACAGGTAAGGATGAGGGGGAGGGGCGTCACAATTTAATTTATATGAGGCTCGGTTCACATTATATGCGAATTGGATGCGTTTTTATTTATCCAACATTTCCAGAATTCGCCCCTCCCTGACCAACGACACCACAAAACAACTTCTTCACTCCTGTGGTTATTTCCCACCTCGCCTACTGCAACTTCTTCCTCAGGGGCTGACCTTTCCATAGGCTCCTCCCCCTTCAGTCTATTATGAATGCTGCTGCTAGACTCATACACCTCACTAACCAATCCGTGATCGCTGCTCCTCTCTGCCAATCCCTTCACTGGCTTCTCCTACCCCACCGTATAAAATACCAACCACAACATCCCCCCCCCCCCCCCGCTACATCACCAACCGCCTCTGCAGAGATCACCCAAATTGTCCTCTTCTCCCAGGACCTCCTGCTCTATAGCGCCCTTGTTACCTCCTCCAATGCTCTTCTCCAGAGCCTCTTCCATCCTCTGGAACTCCCTGCCCAAAGTCAGCCCCTACCCTCTCCTCCAGGACTTCTCCAGAGCCTCTTCCATCCCCTGGAACTTCCTTCCCCAGGTCAGCCACTACCCTCTCCTCCCATGCTCTTCTCCAGAGCCTCTTCCATCCCCTGGAACTCCCTGCCCCAGGTCAGCCCCTACACGCTCCTCCAGAGCCTCTTCCATCCCCTGGAACTCCCTGCCCCAGGTCAGCCCCTACACGCTCCTCCAGAGCCTCTTCCATCCCCTGGAACTTCCTGCCCCAGGTCAGCCACTACCCTCTCCTCCAGGACTTCTCCAGAACCTCTTCTATCCTCCGGAACTCCCAGCCCCAGGTCAGCCACTACCCTCTCCTCCAGAGCCTCTTCTATCCCCTGGAACTCCCAGCCCCAGGTCAGCCACTACCCTCTCCTCCAGAGCCTCTTCTATCCTCCGGAACTCCCAGCCCCAGGTCAGCCCATACACTCTCCTCCAGGACTTCTCCAGAGCCTCTTCCATCCCCCTGGAACTTCCCTGCCCCAGGTCAGCCCATACACTCTCCTCCAGGACTTCTCCAGAGCCTCTTCTATCCCCTGGAACTCCCTGCCCCAGGTCAGCCCCTACACTCTCCTCCAGGACTTCTCCAGAGCCTCTTCTATCCCCTGGAACTCCCTGCCCCAGGTCAGCCCCTACACTCTCCTCCAGCATTTCTCCATAGCCTCTTCCATCCCCTGGAACTCCCTGCCCCAGGTCAGCCCCTACACTCTCCTCCAGGACTTCTCCAGAGCCTCTCCCATCCTCTGGAACTCCCTGCCCCAGGTCAGCCCGTACACTCTCCTCCAGAGCCTCTCCCATCCTCTGGAACTCCCTGCCCCAGGTCAGCCCCTACACTCTCCTCCCAGGACTTTTCTAGAGCCTCTTCCATCCCCTGGAACTCCCTGCCCCAGGTCAGTCCCTACCCTGTCCCCCTTTAGGCGATCCCTGAAAACTCACTTATTCAGGGAAGCCTATCCCACCTCCACCTAAGAACTGTACCCGAGTTCCCTCACAGCTATTACCCTTTTTGTACCACCTCCCCCCTCCCTTTTAGATTGTAAGCTCCATCAGCAGGGCCCTCCTATTCCTTCTGTATGCCCCCCCCCCCCTCTACATTGTAAAGTTGCTACGCAAACTGTTAGCGCAATCTAAATCCTGTGTAGTAGTAATAAATATTTTTTTATTTTTATATAATTTTTTTAGATGATAAAATATTGTTTATTGTTTATTTATCATTTTTATTGGTCAGTATATAATGTTATCTATATATGTGTAGTGGTAGTAATAATAATAAATAGAATGTATTTATTATACAATGTTTTAGATGATAAATATATAATAAATTATTTAAAATTATATATTGATCAATAAAGATGTATATATCATTGTTAAAACAAAATTATATATATATATTTTTAATAATAATAAACTATATAGTGTGTGTGTGTGTGTGTGTATATGTATGTGTGTGTATATATATATATATATATATATATATATATATATATATACATATATATATATATTACACTTTTATCTATTAAGATATAGTTTATTATTTAAAAAAAAAAATATATATATATATATATATATTTTATTATTTTTTTTTAAATAATAATCATCGAAAAAATTGTATAATAAATAAATTCTATTTATTATTATTATTATTATTATTATTACTACCACTACACAGGATTTATACGGCGCCAACAGTTTGCGCAGCGCTTTACAATGTTGGGGCAGAAAGTACGGTTCCAATACAATTTAATACAGGAGGAATCGGAGGGCCCTGATCATTAGAGCTTACAATCTAAGAGGGAGGGTCAAATGATACAAAAGGTAATAAGTGTGGGGGATGGGCTGATGGGGAAAAAAAAAAAAGTACAGTTGTTCGGTGGATGCAGAATAGGTTTCTCTGAAGAGAAATGGTTTCAGGGATCATGTAATAATAAAAAAAAATGTTTAATATTTTTTTTCATTATATGAAATTATATATTCTACCTTTTTTTTTTTTATATTATACATTTTATTGTATGAAATGATATATTATACATTTTATTATTGTATGAAATGATATATTATACATTTTTTTTACATTTTATTATTGTATGAAATGATATATTATACATTTTTTTTACATTTTATTATTGTATGAAATTATATATTATACACTTTTTTTTACATTTTATTATTGTATGAAATGATATATTATACATTTTTTATATTATACATTTTATTATTGTATGAAATTTATATATTTTACATTTTATTATTGTATGAAATGATATATTATACATTTTTTATATTATACATTTTATTATTGTATGAAATTTATATATTTTACATTTTATTATTGTATGAAATTATATATTATACATTTTTTATATTATACATTTTATTATATGAAATTGTATAAATATAAAACATTTATAATTTCATATAATAAAATGTATAATATATAATTTCATACAATAATAAAATGTAAAATATAAAAAAATGTATAATATATAATTTCATACAATAAAATGTATATTATACATTTTATTGTATGAAATTATATATTATACCTTTTTTTTATATTATACATTTTATTGTATGAAATTATATATTATACCTTTTTTTTATAATATAAAAAAAAGGTATAATATATAATTTCATACAATAAAATATATAATATAAAAAAAGGTATAATATATAATTTCATACATTTTTTTTTTATATTTTACATTTTATTATTGTATGAAATTATATATTATAAATTTTTTTTATATTTTACATTATTGTATGAAATTATATATTATACATTTTATCATTTCATATAATAAAATGTATAATATATAATTTCATACAATAATGTAAAATATAAAAAAATGTATAATATATAATTTCATACAATAATAAAATGTAAAATATAAAAAAATGTATAATATATAATTTCATACAATAAAATGTATAATATATAATTTCATACAATAATGTAAAATATAAAAAAGGTATAATATATAATTTCATACAATAATAAAATGTAGAATATAAAAAATGTATAATATATAATTTCATATAATAATAAAATGTATAAATATAAAAAAATTATAATTTCATCCAATAATAATGTATAATATATATTTTATTATATGAAATGATATATTATACATTTTTTTTTATATTTTACATTTTATTATTGTATGAAATTATACATTTTTTATATTCTACATTTTATTATTGTATAAAATTATATATTATACATTTTTTTTTTAATATTATAGATTTTATTATAAAAAAAAATGTAATATTTAAATTTCATATAATAATAAAATGTATAATATAAAAAAAGTTATAATTTCATACAATAATAAAATGTATAATATATAATAAAATGTATAATATATAAGATGTATAATATATAATTTCATATAATAATCATACATTTTATTATTGTATGAAATGTATATATTATTTAAAAAAAAAAAAATAGTTTCTCCTTTTTTATAATACGATGACAATCATTAATGTGTATTTTTTTTATATCTGTATATTAATAAAACAAACATATTTTGCATGCCGAGGTTCTAGGAGTATTCCCGGAACTCCAGTGTGTTTTTATATTTTTATAGAAGGTATATAAATAAAACAAAACATATTTGTGATTGTCACCACATGATAAAGCATATAATTATAAATGACTACAAAATCCAATTCTGGTGACCGGCCCAGAGAGGATTATGGGATGGGAAGGTTGCGGATCTGGTTCAGCGGGAGAGTGGAGGATTCTGGGTAATCTGTCCTACCAGGAAAACATAAAGTCTCTCTAAATGAGAGAAAACCGAATATTTCTTCATACATTTTAGAAGGATGTCCGGTGGAGCCGGTGTTACTGTACAACAGCGACACCTGCAGGACGTAGGAGGGAACTACAGTGTCTCAAATTAATCCTCCCCCCACATCAGTCTCTGTACAGAGGAGCTTACACTCTAATGTCCCCTCCCCCCCACAGTCACATCAGTCTCTGTACAGAGGAGCTTACACTCTAATGTCCCCTCCCCCACAGTCACATCAGTCTCTGTACAGAGGAGCTTACACTCTAATGTCCCCTCCCCCCACAGTCACATCAGTCTCTGTACAGAGGAGCTTACACTCTAATGTCCCCTCCCCCCCACAGTCACATCAGTCTCTGTACAGAGGAGCTTACACTCTAATGTCCCCTCCCCCCCCCACAGTCACATCAGTCTCTGTACAGAGGAGCTTACACTCTAATGTCCCCTCCCCCCCACACATCACATCAGTCTCTGTACAGAGGAGCTTACACTCTAATGTCCCCTCCCCCCCACACATCACATCAGTCTCTGTACAGAGGAGTTTACACTCTAATGTCCCCTCCCCCCACAGTCACATCAGTCTCTGTACAGAGGAGCTTACACTCTAATGTCCCCCCCCCCACAGTCACATCAGTCTCTGTACAGAGGAGCTTACACTCTAATGTCCCCTCCCCCCCCCACAGTCACATCAGTCTCTGTACAGAGGAGCTTACACTCTAATGTCCCCTCCCCCCCACACAGTCACATCAGTCTCTGTACAGAGGAGCTTACACTCTAATGTCCCCTCCCCCCCCCCACAGTCACATCAGTCTCTGTACAGAGGAGCTTACACTCTAATGTCCCCTCCCCCCCACATCACATCAGTCTCTGTACAGAGGAGCTTACACTCTAATGTCCCCTCCCCCCACAGTCACTATACAGAGGAGCTTACACTCTAATGTCCCCTCCCCCCCACAGTCACATCAGTCTCTGTACAGAGGAGCTTACACTCTAATGTCCCCTCCCCCCACAGTCACATCAGTCTCTGTACAGAGGAGCTTACACTCTAATGTCCCCTCCCCCCACAGTCACATCAGTCTCTGTACAGAGGAGCTTACACTCCAATGTCCCCTCCCCCCCCCCACAGTCACATCAGTCTCTGTACAGAGGAGCTTACACTCTAATGTCCCCTCCCCCCACAGTCACATCAGTCTCTGTACAGAGGAGCTTACACTCTAATGTCCCCTCCCCCCACAGTCACATCAGTCTCTGTACAGAGGAGCTTACACTCTGTCCCCTCCCCCCACATCACATCAGTCTCTGTACAGAGGAGCTTACACTCTAATGTCCCCTCCTCCCCACAGTCATATCAGTCTCTGTACAGAGGAGCTTACACTCTAATGTCCCCCCCCCCACAGTCACATCAGTCTCTGTACAGAGGAGCTTACACTCTGTCCCCTCCCCCCACAGTCACATCAGTCTCTGTACAGAGGAGCTTACACTCTAATGTCCCCTCCCCCCACATCACATCAGTCTCTGTACAGAGGAGCTTACACTCTAATGTCCCCCTCCCCCCACAGTCACATCAGTCTCTGTACAGAGGAGCTTACACTCTAATGTCCTCTCCCCCCCAGTCGCACACCATTATTGTGCTGGGGAGGAGGGGATAAAGTGTAACCCCCCCCCCCCCCCATGTGTGTGTCGGGCAGTTGGCGATCTGGGAGGACCATAACTATCCTTCAGTAGGCGGCCATCTTTTCTGAAGTCCTATTTGGCGTTCTGTGCGATCCGTTAAGCCGTTTTTTGTCCCCGCAGGTTCGACTTGCTGATCCGCACCCAACGAATGTGGACTCAGGACGGTATGAACTCTCTATCCTACACCCTGCTGTCTAAAGACCTGGAGCCCCTCTACACCAACATCACCGCGGACATCGGCCAGGACCCCCGTTCCCAGAAGCCGCTGCGGACGCGCGGTCCCACCCCTCCGCCGTCTCAGCCCCATAGCAACGCGACCACCAACGCGAGGGGGAAGCTCACCGTGGTCGTCCAGTCATCCCTTCTCAACACCTCCATCGCTCTGGACAACACCAATAAGGTAACGTCCGCCCTTGGAAAGGATCCAAAAAGACTCAAGGGACCCGGAGCCACGGGAGGTCCAAGCAAAGCCGAGGAGGAGGAGGAGGTCCATGCTGCCGAAAATCCCGTCTCGCGCCTACCGCAAGAGGCCCCTAAAAAGAGAAGGCCCCGGAACCTCAAACTGGAGCCACAGAAAGCAGAGAACCAAACGTCTCGGAGTCGGCCTCCGACGCTCGCCAAGAAGAACCCAACGCAGCTTTGAGAATTGCTTGACTACCGCCGGTTGCTGGCAACTTGAGTGAAGACCAGCTGGGTGACGCGTCTTTGCCTTGGCGTGGATGGGTTAAAGCCAAGGGATTTGAGACCACCTTTTCCCCGGGGGCTTCAAGAAGCGTGCGGTCTCGGGAACCTGAGCTGTCTGGACGACGGCAGGACTTGGGTTCAAGGTCTGATTTTTCTCTCTCTTTTTACGGGGGGACTTAGACTTTTTCTCGTGGAGTCCCCTTTGTGTTTCAGAGCCTTGAGCGTGCGAGGAAGCTGGTTGGCTACGCCTCCTGGCGGGCCGAAGCTCCTCCTTTGCCGACGAGAAGACCACACACTCCCTTTCTGTGCAAGGAAGTTTTCTGGTTTCACTGTGAAAACGGCCAATGACTGAACCCGCTGCCTTGTTAACTCCACCCTGCAGACCCCCGGGTGGTATTGCCTCCTGAACAGTAGGGGGCGGTGTTGTACATAAATTAAAGGGAACCTGTTGGGGGTAGAAATGTGGAAGCTGACATGCCTAATTGCCTATTGGCTAACGGGGAGTGGTGGGGCTCTGGAGTTGGGAGGACCCGATTGGTTTTGAATTGTTTTGTCGAAGTGGCAGCTCTTGAGTATATTGAGTTGAGAAGGTATCTTGATATAGCGCGGTCTTACGCCGAAGGGTCCCAATACGTACGCCATATAGACAAATCATTTTATTATCGAACAACTTTGATGGTTATACTTTTTTGCAAAACCATTATTTTTTTCTCCTGATGAAGAGTAGATTTACGAAACACGTTGAGCATAGCCTAGCTACTCGTGGAGTTCTCTAATATTGTTGGAAGCCAATCGTAAATCTTTACTTCATCAGGAGAAAAACATTTATGGTTATACAAATAATAAAAAAAAGTGTGCAACCATAAATGGTTTTCTCCTGATGATGAAGTAAAGATTTACAAAACGAGTTAAGCGTAACCTAGCTACTCATGGAGTTCTCGAATATTGGAAACCATGATCAGGTCTTGGGGGAAGTAAACCTATTTTATTAACACTTTCTATTTGAATAACCATAAATGGTTTTCTCCTGATAAAATAGAGATTTATGAAACACGTTGACCATAGAATTCTCAAATTGTTGGAAGCCAATCGTAAATCTTTACTTCATCAAGAGAAAAACATTTATGGTTCTACAAATAATAATAAAAAAAAGTGTGTAACAATAAATGGTTTTCTTCTGATGATGAAGTAAAGATTTATGAAACACGTTAAGTGTAACCTAGCTACTCATGGAGTTCTCAAATATTGGAAACCATGATCAGATCTTGGGGGAAGTAATCTTATTGTTTTATCAACACTTTCTATTTGTATAACCATAAAATGGTTTTCTCCTGATAAAGTAGAGATTTATGAAACACGTTGAGCATGGAATTCTCAAATATTGTTGGAAACCATGATAAGATCTTGGCAGTAAACCAATTTTTTTTTATCAACGCTTTTTCTATTTGTATAACCATAAATGTTTTTTTACTCCTGATGAAGAAAGATTTACGAAACACGGTGAGCATAGCCTAGCTACTCATGGAGTTCTTGAATATTGTTGGAAGCCAATCGTAAATCTTTACTTCATCAGGAGTAAAACATTTATGGATATACAAATAAAATGTTGTGTAACCATAAATGGTTTTCTCCTCCTGATGATGTAAAGATTTATGAAACACGTCAAGCGTAACCTAGCTACTCATGGAGTTCTCGAATATTGGAAACCATGATCAGGTCTTGGGGGAAGTAAACCTATTGTTTTATCTTCACTTTTTCTATTTGTATAACCCAGTGTTTCTCAACTCCAGTCCTCAGGGCGCACCAACAGGTGATGTTTTCAGGATTTCCCTCAGATGAAACTGCTGTGGTAATTACTAAGGCAGTGAAACTGATAGAATCACCTGTGCAAAATAATGGAAAGCCTGAAAACAAGACCTGTTGGTGCGCCTTGAGGACTGGAGTTGAGAAACACTGGTATAACCATAAATGGTTTTCTCCTGATAAAATAGAGATTTATGAAACACGTTGACCATGGTATTCTCAAATATTGTTGGAAGCCATGATCAGATCTTGGAAGTAAACCAATTTTTTTTTTTATCAACACTTTTTCTATTTGTATAACCATAAATGTTTTTCTCCTGATGAAGAGTAGATTTACGAAACACGTTGATCATAACCTAGCTACTCATGGAATTCTCGAATATTGTTGGAAGCCAATCGTAAATCTTTACTTCATCAGGAGAAAAACATTTATGGTTATACAAATAAAATGTTGTGTAACCATAAATGGTTTTCTCCTGATAAAATAGAGATTTATGAAACACGTTGACCATGGAATTCTCATATTGTTGGAAACCATGATCAGATCTTGGAAGTAAACCAATTTCTTTTTTTTTTATCAACACTTTTTTTCTATTGAAGAAAGATTTACGAAACACGTTGAGCCTAGCTACTCATGGAGTTCTCGAATATTGTTGGAAGCCAATCGTAAATCTCTACTTCATCAGGAGAAAAACATTTATGGTTACACAAATAGAAAAAGTGTTGATTAAAAAAAAAAAATTGGTTTACTTCCAACACTTTTTCTATTTGTGTAACCATAAATGGTTTTCTCCTGATGAAGTAGAGATTTATGAAACACGTTGACCATAGAATTCTCAAATATTGTTGGAAGCCAAATCGTAAATCTTTACTTCATCAGGAGAAAAACATTTATGGTTATACAAATAAAATGTTGTGTAACCATAAATGGTTTTCTCCTGATGATGAAGTAAAGATTTACGAAACAAGTTGAGCATAACCTAGCTACTCATGGAGTTCTCGAATATTGGAAACCATGATCAGGTTCTGGGGAAGTAAACTTTATGGTTATACAAATAGTTGATAAAACAATAACGGTTTGCTCCTGATGAAGTAGAGATTTATGAAACACGTTGACCATGGAATTCTCAAATATTATTGGAAACCATGATCAGATCTTGATAAAAAAAAATTGGTTTACTTCCAAGATCTGATCATGGTTTCCAATAATATTTGAGAATTCCATGGTCAACGTGTTTCATAAATCTCTACTTCATCAGGAGCAAACCGTTTATGGTTATACAAATAGTTGATAAAACAATATGTTTACTTCCCCCAGAACCTGATCATGGTTTCCAATATTCGAGAACTCCATGAGTAGCTAGGTTATGATCAACGTGTTTCGTAAATCTACTCTTCATCAGGAGAAAAACATTTATGGTTATACAACACTTTTTCTATTTGTATAACCATAAATATTTTTTCTCCTGATGAAGTAAAGATTTACGATTTGGCTTCCAACAATATTTGAGAATTCTATGGTCAACGTGTTTCATAAATCTCTACTTCATCAGGAGAAAACCATTTATGGTTACACAAATAGAAAAAGTGTTGGAAGTAAACCAATTTTTTTTTATCAACACTTTTTCTATTTGTGTAACCATAAATGTTTTTCTCCTGATGAAGTAGAGATTTACGATTGGCTTCCAACAATATTCGAGAAACTCCATGAGTAGCTAGGCTCAACGTGTTTCGTAAATCTTTCTTCATCAGGAGTAAAAAACATTTATGGTTATACAAATAGAAAAAGTGTTGATAAAAAAAAAATTGGTTTACTTCCAACACTTTTTCTATTTGTATAACCATAAATGTTATTTACTCCTGATGAAGAGTAGATTTACGAAACACGTTGAGCATAACCTAGCTACTCATGGAGTTCTCGAATATTGTTGGAAGCCAATCGTAAATCTTTACTTCATCAGGAGAAAAACATTTATGGTTCTACAAATAAAATGTTGTGTAACCATAAATGGTTTTCTCCTGATGATGAAGTAAAGATTTACGAAACAAGTTAAGCGTAACCTAGCTACCCATGGAGTTCTCGAATATTGGAAACCATGATCAGGTCTTGGAGTAGCTGGGTTGTGCTCAACGCATTTCGTAAATCTTCACTTTATCAGGAGAAAACAACAATTTATAGCTATAGAAAAAGTAATAATAATAAAAAGTTTACTTCTGTCAAGACACGATCGTGGTCGCCAACAACAATATTACAAAGCCCAATGAGTGGCTGGGTTATACTCAACGCGTTTCTTAAACCTTGGTTTACTTCATCAGGAGGAAAATGTAGCCGACAAGGCAAAAACCATATTGTAAAAATAGAAACTTGACGCGTGGAAATTGTTACTGGAATCTGTCCCAAGAGTGGTAGGGAAGGCCACGTCTGTCTCCTGATGACGTGAACTACAATTTCCGAAACGCGTTGAGAATAACCCTCAATGAGTTCTCCAATATGGTTGTTGGAAACCATGATCTTGTCTATCTGGCGTACCGTATCAAAGCCCTGTGGGCACTGGCTTTTGTACATTGTGTAGTATAAGGGAAGAAGGTGCACCAGACTGTATTATTTGTATTGTGAGTTCAACGCGTTTCGGTTAAAAAAAACCTTCATCAGGGCTTTTAAAAATTGATCAGGATGAAAGGCTGGTATCCTATTGGGATTGGGTTAAAATGGTAGAGTGTGCTCGGATCTAACCTGACCCCCCCCCAATTGCAGGATACTTGGATCGTCCCACATTTTGATTTCTTGACGCATTTCGGGGGTTCTGTTAACTTTTCATGAAAAAAAACAAACTGGAGATGAGCTACGTAATCACAGTTGAGATCGGGTTAGAATGGTAGAGCCCATTTGGGTCTCGCCTGACCCCGATTGCAGTATACTTAGTCCCCACTTTGAATACTCGACGCATTTCAGGGGGTTCTAGAAGAAAACCTTTCAGGAGCGCTTGTGAAAAATATATAAACAGAGAACGATCTACGTCTCGTGCAATTGGGGGGTCGGGTTAGAATTGGTCTCGCCCGGCCCCAATTGCAAGATACTTCGTCCCCAGTTTGAATACTCGACGCATTTCAGGGGGGGGTTCTAGAAGACATTTCATGAGAGGACGATCTACGTATCCTGCAGTTGGGATCAGGTTACAATTGTAGAGCCTGCTTTGGTCAAACCTCCCCCCCCCCAACTTCAGGATATTTAGATTGTCCCCAGTTTAAATAATCAACGCATTTCGGGGGTTATAGAAGACAACCTCTCAGGAGCGCTTGTGAAAAATATAATGAAGGGCGATCTATGTATCCTGCAATTGAGGGTTGGAATTGTAGAGCACACTGGGGTCTAACCTGACCCAAATTTCAGGACACTCAGTCCGAATACTCGACTCGTTTCGGGGGCTCTAAGAGTCGATCTTTAAGAAGTGCTTGTAGAAAATAAATCAAGGATGATCTATGTCTCCTGCAAATGGGAGGAGGTTGGAATTGTAGAGCCCGCTGGGGGTCTAAGCTGGCCCCTATTGCAAGATACTTCGCCCCCCAGTTTGAATACTCGACGCATTTCGGGGGTTCTAGAAAACAACCTTTCATGAGCGCTTGTGAAAAAAAAAACCGAGGACGATCTACGAATCCTGCAATTAGGATCAGGTTGAAATTGTAGAGCCCACTGGGGGTCCAAACTGCAGGATACTCAGTCCCCAGTTGGAATACTCGACGCGTTTCGGGGGTTCCAGAAGACAACCTTTCAGGGGCGCTTTAGAAAGATAAAACCGAGGCCGAACGTAGTGTTCTGCAATTAAGATGAGGTTGGAACTGTAGAGCCCACTGGGGGGTCATTTAACTCGGCCCCCCAACTGCAGGATACTCCGTCCCCAGTATGAATACTCGACGCGTTTCGGGGGTTCTAAGAGTCAAACTTTAATGAGCGCTCGTAGAAAATAAAGCCGAGGACGATCTACAAATCCTGCGATTGGGATTAGAATTGTAGAGCCCACTCGGGTCTAACCCGACCCCCCCAAATGCAGGTTACTTTTGCCGAAACGCGTAGAATTTTCAAACAAACTTCCGAATTCTAACATTTTGATTGGTGCGTTCTCTTCCCGCCTCCATCCCTATTGAAAACCTCATCTTTGATGGTCATTGGTTGAAGAAAGGGGGCGGGGATTCGTCAACTTCCACATCTCTGTCCTGATTGGTTCCCTCTCTCGCTGTATATAAAGTGTAGACAGAACTATATATATATATATTTTAAAAAAACAGAAGAAGTGTAATTGCTCCGTGATGTGCGCTGTGCGCCGGGTGTGTCTCTCAGGCTGCTACGTCTTTTAAAAAAAAAAAAAAGTGGCGAGGGGAAAAAAAAAAAATCGCCAAAATTTCTCGTGTGGTGCGAAAAAAAAAAAAAACAACAAAAAAAAAAAACTTTGCGAATGTTTGAGGTGAGCGAGACGACAGTATTCTCCGAAGTGTTCTCCACCGAAACCGACCGCGTTACTGCCTCTGTGTGCGTCCCGCCCCCTTCCCCTGTCCCGCCCCCTTTCCCTGTCCCGCCCCCTCCCCTCCCCCGCCTTATTTATTTGGATGATCTTTGGTGCCTCACTTCACACAAAACACTGGAATGGACTTTAATATTTAATTTATGAAAGATTGGAACAAAACTTTTTGTTTTCTTAACAAGCGAGGACCCGCCCCCACCACTCCCCAACTGGGTCTTCGATGTGTGATTTACACGGTGCCCCTCCCCCCCAGGGTCTTCGCACTCCTTTGACGTTATTTCATTAAATTATAACATTACAAATCGTGTTTGATTTTTTATTTCGGTGAGTTTTGCTTCTTGTCTGTCTGACCCTTCGATTGGATGGAGCGGGAGGGAGGTCAGCCTAAAACCACGCCCCTTAGCACTCCTCTCCCTCCTTTGCTCTGTGTTTGCAGAGCTGAGTAACAACCACGCCCCTTAGCACTCCTCTCCCTCCTTTGCGCTGGCAGAGCTGAGTAACAACCACGCCCCTTAGCACTCCTCTCCCTCCTTTGCTCTGTGCTGGCAGAGCTGAGTAACCACGCCCCTTAGCACTCCTCTCCCTCCTTTGCTCTGTCCTGGCAGAGCTGAGTAACAACCACGCCCCTTAGCACTCCTCTCCCTCCTTTGCGCTGGCAGAGCTGAGTAACAACCACGCCCCTTAGCACTCCTCTCTCTCCTTTGCGCTGGCAGAGCTGAGTAACAACCACGCCCCTTAGCACTCCTCTCCCTCCTTTGCGCTGGCAGAGCTGAGTAACAACCACGCCCCTTAGCACTCCTCTCTCTCCTTTGCGCTGGCAGAGCTGAGTAACAACCACGCCCCTTAGCACTCCTCTCCCTCCTTTGCGCTGGCAGAGCTGAGTAACAACCACGCCCCTTAGCACTCCTCTCCCTCCTTTGCGCTGGCAGAGCTGAGTAACAACCACGCCCCTTAGCACTCCTCTCCCTCCTTTGCGCTGGCAGAGCTGAGTAACAACCACACCCTTTAGCACTCCTCTCCCTCCTTTGCGCTGGCAGAGCTGAGTAACCACGCCCCTTAGCACTCCTCTCCCTCCTTTGCGCTGGCAGAGCTGAGTAACAACCACGCCCCTTAGCACTCCTCTCTCTCCTTTGCGCTGGCAGAGCTGAGTAACAACCACGCCCCTTAGCACTCCTCTCTCTCCTTTGCGCTGGCAGAGCTGAGTAACAACCACGCCCCTTAGCACTCCTCTCCCTCCTTTGCGCTGGCAGAGCTGAGTAACAACCACGCCCCTTAGCACTCCTCTCCCTCCTTTGCTCTGTGTTTGCAGAGCTGAGTAACAACCACGCCCCTTAGCACTCCTCTCCCTCCTTTGCGCTGGCAGAGCTGAGTAACAACCACGCCCCTTAGCACTCCTCTCCCTCCTTTGCTCTGTCCTGGCAGAGCTGAGTAACAACCACGCCCCTTAGCACTCCTCTCCCTCCTTTGCGCTGGCAGAGCTGAGTAACAACCACACCCTTTAGCACTCCTCTCCCTCCTTTGCGCTGGCAGAGCTGAGTAACCACGCCCCTTAGCACTCCTCTCCCTCCTTTGCGCTGGCAGAGCTGAGTAACAACCACGCCCCTTAGCACTCCTCTCTCTCCTTTGCGCTGGCAGAGCTGAGTAACAACCACGCCCCTTAGCACTCCTCTCCCTCCTTTGCGCTGGCAGAGCTGAGTAACAACCACGCCCCTTAGCACTCCTCTCTCTCCTTTGCGCTGGCAGAGCTGAGTAACCACGCCCCTTAGCACTCCTCTCCCTCCTTTGCGCTGGCAGAGCTGAGTAACAACCACACCCTTTAGCACTCCTCTCCCTCCTTTGCGCTGGCAGAGCTGAGTAACCACGCCCCTTAGCACTCCTCTCCCTCCTTTGCGCTGGCAGAGCTGAGTAACAACCACGCCCCTTAGCACTCCTCTCTCTCCTTTGCGCTGGCAGAGCTGAGTAACAACCACGCCCCTTAGCACTCCTCTCCCTCCTTTGCGCTGGCAGAGCTGAGTAACAACCACGCCCCTTAGCACTCCTCTCCCTCCTTTGCGCTGGCAGAGCTGAGTAACAACCACGCCCCTTAGCACTCCTCTCCCTCCTTTGCGCTGGCAGAGCTGAGTAACAACCACGCCCCTTAGCACTCCTCTCTCTCCTTTGCGCTGGCAGAGCTGAGTAACAACCACGCCCCTTAGCACTCCTCTCCCTCCTTTGCTCTGTGTTTGCAGAGCTGAGTAACAACCACGCCCCTCGTCACAAGTTGTATTGCAGAGAAGGGGGGGGGGGGGGGACGGCATGTCTGAGCAAGTTGGCCATAGATGAGTCCATTCGTATCATGAATCCTCCCAAATGTGTCTTTATATTCTGACAGCGGGGAGATTTAAACCCCCCCCTCATTCATCCCTACTAGAACAAATCTCTCTTCGGGTTGTGGGGGGGGTCATCTGTACTAGAAGGGGATTTTATGGGGGGGGGTTGAGATTTGTTCTAGTAGGTAAGAATGGGGGGGGGGGGGGTGTGTATTTGAACTAGGAGGGGATTTTTTTTTTAGGTGGGGGGGTTGTTCTGTTCTCGTAGGGAAGAATGGGGGGGGGGGGTATTTGAACTAGGAGGGGTTTTTCTTTTTTTTGGGGGGGGGGGGGGGGGGATTTGTACCGGGAGGGGGAGGTTGTTTGTGTACAAAGTCCTCATCTTTATGGGAGGCGATTGTAGCTTTAGTAACGTTTTAGGAAAATCGTTTCAAAAGTATCGGTACACACAGGACTCGGGGAAGAAGCTTTTTAGTTTCCTTTTTAATATTTAATTTTATATTTTAGAAACACCCAAAACATGTATAGAGGAACTCAGCTATGGGGGGCTCCAATAATTCCTCCATTATTTTTTTTAATTTCTAAGGGGGGGGGGGGCTCCAAAAAAAATAAAACAAACTCCTATCCTCCTGCAAGATCCATAAAGCGCCCCTCAGCTCCAATCTGGGAATACTGCTAAAAGTTTGTGTAAAGCTACCCGACAGTGATGGGGAATCTCGGCCCCCCCCAGATGTTTTGGAACTACATTTCCCATGATGCTCATCTACACTGCAGGAGGATCATGGGACATGTAGTTCCAAAACATCTGGAGGGCCGAGATTCCCCATCACAAGGACTTCCTCTCACAATCAGACTGGAGATGAAGAGGGCTTTAAATTGCATCCGTTACATTGGAAGGTAGACATCAGGTAGGTGGCCCAGGTAGGTTCTTGTCTTTTCCGTTGGCTGGGTGAGACATCCAATCGCCAGGAACGTCGTTTGGTGTGGACGTTCTCCTGTTAGGCAGTACAGCCTGGACCCGGGAAGGGGGGCGGGGCCACCCATCTATGACACGCCCTCTGTTAGCATCCCATCAGGCCTTGGACCGACTTTTTGGCGTTGAAGATACAATCGTTCACAGACACGCCCCGATACGAGGCTCCGATCAGGCTGAGGGGGAGGCGGTGCTCATCAACGTAGGAGAAAAGGTTTTCTGGAGGGAAGAGAGACGAGCCGTAAAAATGACAGAAAACTCGACGAGAAGCCCCGACTCTGTCTCATCTCCAAAGGTGTTCATCGGGGTCAGGACTCTGTGCAGGCCAGGAGTCCCAATACTTTTGGTAATATAGTGTAGATACATCTATAAACACCGTATACAATAAAAATCTGGGGGACCTCCATACAACGAAATCTCTTCCTATGGGATGGAGACGGGCAGATTGGCCCCTGATGGTTTTGCTCCGGGGCCCCCATATATAGAGAAGGACGGCTCCATTGCCGGTCGGTGAACTTTTCACAGCGATGCAAATTATTCTGTGAAGTCAATCTAATTATAATCTGGTCGGGTAAGTGCCCCACCCCCTGCCAATCCTGAATACCCGGTGTGACGGGGTGACACCTCACCACCCCCAAGGCGATTGTAGGGATTCCTACAACTTCCCGTCTGGTAGAGACAACCGGTAATTATCACAAGGCTGTACATCCTCCCTCTAGTGTCTACAACTGGTAATTACCACTAGACTCTACATCCTCCCTCTAGTGTCTACAACTGGTAATTACCACAAGACTCTACATCCTCCCTCTAGTGTCCACAACTGGTAATTACCACGAGACTCTACATCCTCCCTCTAGTGTCTACAACTGGTAATTACCACAAGACTCTACATCCTCCCTCTAGTGTCTACAACTGGTAATTACCACTAGACTCTACATCCTCCCTCTAGTGTCCACAACTGGTAATTACCACCAGACTCTACATCCTCCCTCTAGTGTCTACAACTGGTAATTACCACTAGACTCTACATCCTCCCTCTAGTGTCTACAACTGGTAATTACCACGAGACTCTACATCCTCCCTCTAGTGTCCTCACCTGGTAATTACCACGAGACTCTACATCCTCCCTCTAGTGTCCGTTACTGGTCATTACCACGAGACTCTACATCCTCCCTCTAGTGTCCTCAACTGGTAATTACCACTAGACTGTACATCCTCCCTCTAGTGTCTACAACTGGGAATTACCACGAGACTCTACATCCTCCCTCTAGTGTCCTCAACTGGTAATTACCACGAGACTCTACATCCTCCCTCTAGTGTCCACAACTGGTAATTACCACGAGACTCTACATCGTCCCTCTAGTGTCTACAACTGGTAATTACCACGAGACTCTACATCCTCCCTCTAGTGTCTACAACTGGTAATTATCACAAGACTCTACATCCTCCCTCTAGTGTCCACAACTGGTAATTACCACGAGACTCTACATCCTCCCTCTAGTGTCCACAACTGGTAATTACCACGAGACTCTACATCCTCCCTCTAGTGTCCACAACTGGTAATTACCACGAGACTCTACATCCTCCCTCTAGTGTCCACAACTGGTAATTATCACAAGACTCTACATCCTCCCTCTAGTGTCCACAGCTGGTAATTACCACGAGACTCTACATACACACCCCCCCCCCCCCCACAAGGCACACAATTCCAGAAATATTCTTACCGATGCGTTTCCAGTGTCCCAGCGTATACTGAGGAATACAGCTCTGTCAAAGGAAGGAGAGATACAATTTTGTAATGAATAACAATCCCAATACTAATATCACCGGGGCTAGACCCTCCGACTGTTTTTTTATCTATATATATGCTGGTGAAAAGAATAAATTAAGGCCTATGATTGCATTGCTATTAATGGGTGTTAAATGATAATTACTAATAATTAATGCAAGTTGGTAAAAAAAATTACCAATCTGCGCGTCTCTATTCAATGCGGGCAGATCATGGCTGGTGGGAGGAGCCAACTGGGGGCTGTACATAGCTTCCTGAAAACATCACAGTTCACCTCTGTCCTGATGGGAGGAGTTATGCAAATATAAAAAAATCTCTTGATTGGAGGTTAGTCTGGAGGAGTGGGCGTTCCTAGGCAGGCTGCATTTACATAGGCAACGCCCACATGTGATGCTGATCCTCCACGATTGAAAGAACCGACATCTAATGAATGAAAGGGGCGGGGGTCAGTCTGATGGAGTGGGCGGGGGTCAGTCTGATGGAGTGGGCGGGGGTCAGTCTGATGGAGTGGGCGGGGGTCAGTCTGATGGAGTGGGCGGGGGTCAGTCTGATGGAGTGGGCGGGGGTCAGTCTGATGGAGTGGGCGGGGGTCAGTCTGATGGAGTGGGCGGGGGTCAGTCTGATGGAGTGGGCGGGGGTCAGTCTGAAGGAGTGGGCGGGGGTCAGTCTGAAGGAGTGGGCGGGGGTCAGTCTGAAGGAGTGGGCGGGGGTCAGTCTGATGGAGTGGGCGGGGGGTCAGTCTGAAGGAGTGGGCGGGGGTCAGTCTGAAGGAGTGGGCGGGGGTCAGTCTGAAGGAGTGGGCGGGGGTCAGTCTGAAGGAGTGGGCGGGGGTCAGTCTGAAGGAGTGGGCGGGGGTCAGTCTGAAGGAGTGGGCGGGGGTCAGTCTGAAGGAGTGGGCGGGGGTCAGTCTGAAGGAGTGGGCGGGGGTCAGTCTGAAGGAGTGGGCGGGGGTCAGTCTGAAGGAGTGGGCGGGGGTCAGTCTGAAGGAGTGGGCGGTCCTAGGCAGGCTGCATTTACATAGGTAACACCCACATGAGATGCTGAGCTTCCATGATTGAAAGAACCGACATCTAATGAATTTAAAAGGGAGGGGTCAGACTGGAGAAGTAGGTGTTCCTAGGCAGGCTGAATTTACATAGGTAACGCCCACATGTGATGCTGATCCTCCACGATTTGAAAGAATTAAAATCTAAAAGAATGAAAGGGGCGGGGCCAGGAAAGTGCTAGATGATGCTCCGGGCCAGGAAATGGGGCGGGGCTCTCTGACTGGCTGCAGCTTCTAATGCACATTATGAGAAGCTCGCAGTGTGCGGTGAAATCAGAGGAAACCGTTTCAGTCTGGAGGGAGGAGCCTGTACACCCCAGAGGATGGAGGGAGGATCTAAATAGTGACTTGTACAGCTTTTATTATGGAAAGGCAATTACAACACTGACACCTGCAGGTCACGTCAGGAAACTACAGTTCCCCAATTGAAAGCTATTATTATTATTTATACACGGCTCTGATAAGGAACGGCGGCTGTTCCTCCAATTATTCTGTAAATCCCGTACTGAGAGTAATACGAAGTTTAGAATTGCTCCCCTCCTGAAAATGCCATTTACCTGGCTGTCAATTGGAATGTGAATACAGCAATTCTGGATATTTGTGGCTGAGGAGGCTCTTGCACTAGAGGAGTCAACAGATCAGCCAGGGAACTAACTTTTTGTTCGATCCTTCTGAAAATGCTATGCGTTTTCCGTATTTCTCTGAGCACAGGTCTCCATTAAGCCCCTCCCACCCTTCCTCTACCTTATTGATGCTGACGATCGCTCGGCTCGGCTTCTCCTTCACTCCGAGCTGAGTCGCCGCCGCCGCAGTCGCCAGACTCAAAATCTTCTCGGGATGAACGGACTCCAGGTCCCCCAGGCTGCTTTCGAACCAGGCACCGCCCAGCATCACCTGACAGGAAGATAAAAGATGGCGGTCACCCCTTCGTCATTTAATGGAATGGGGGGGGGGGTGTAACATATAGCAGGAGGAAGGCCTCCAGATTTTATGGGGGGGGGGAGGGACAACAAATCCCAGCATGGAGTGTCAGCTCTCAGGTCACATTACCGTTAGCCTGGTAGATGCCGATCCTTTTCGGTTGTGTTCCGGATAGGTGAGGGAGTCGTACACAATCCCCAGCAGGGCGGCGTCCTCAAAGGATGGGATGAGGTGACCAAAACCCTGCGGGGGTGGGGGAAAGAGATGCTTGAGGAGGGCAGAGCAATGGTGGAACGCAATTATAACGGTTAATTTATAGACTCTACATCCTCCCTCTAGTGTCTACAACTGGCAATTACCACTATACTCTACATCCTCCCTCTAGTGTCCACAACTGGTAATTACCACTAGGACTGTACATCCTCCCTATAGTGTCAACTGGTAATTACCACTAGACTACATCCTCCCTCTAGTGCAGGGGTCTCCAAACTTTTCAAACAAAGGGCCAGTTTATTGTCCTTCAGACTTTAGAAGGGCCGGACTGTGGCCAGCGGGGGCATAAAATGTCCTGGGCCGAGCATCAGTGAGAATAAATATGGCCTCAGGGTTGGTGGTCAGAAAGAGGAGTGGCCCCTATCAGTAGGAGGAATAGTGTCCCATCATTGGTATCAGTGGAAGAAATAGTGCCTCCTTGTTGTCAGTGGAAGGACTAGTGCCTGAGGGCCGGATAAAGGCTAGCAAAGGGCCACATCTGGCCCTCGGGCCGCAGTTTGGAGACCCCCTGCTCTAGTGTCTACAACTGGCCATTACCAATAGACTCTACAT
The DNA here is from genome assembly GCF_905171775.1 of Rana temporaria. NCBI lineage: Eukaryota > Metazoa > Chordata > Amphibia > Anura > Ranidae > Rana > Rana temporaria. Next base: position 117,329,277 of record NC_053501.1, read on the forward strand.
CCTCCCTCTAGTGTCCACAACTGGTCATTACCACTAGACTCTACATCCTCCCTCTAGTGTCCACAACTGATCATTACCACTAGACTGTACATATTCGGGTGCCATTGAAATGAATGGGCTGCGACTTTAAATGCCCAAAACGGAGCCTAAAGCTGCGAGCGGAGAAGCACAAAAAAAAAAAAAAAAAACACACACTCACCGATACGGGTAAAACCTCTCCATCATACTCCAAGTTCACCACCGCCACATTGGCCGCGCTCAGTTGACGCAAGGTGTCCGCCATGGGTTTGGCGACCGGGTCCAGCAGTCTGCTCAGAGCTGGAGAAAAATAAATATGGTGGTTCGAGCGTCATGTCACATGACCAATCGTAGAAAAAGTACATCGAACGGCAACTGGTACATCCTATGCGAAAACTATTTTTATATATATGCAACTAGACATGTGCGCTTCGTTTTGTTCCCGAATTGAAATTCGCAAGAAATTTGTTGTATGTATCCTAAATGTAAAAACGAATCCAAAATAACGAATCAAAATTTGAATAGTTTTTTTAATCAAATTCGAATTTCCGAAGAGGAAAAAAAAAAAAAAAAAAGAAGAATAGAAAAAAAATTGCATATACTAGAGTAAAACAGAACACAAAAAAAAAAAAAAAAAAAAAAAAAAAAAAAAAGAGAACAAAAATAAAAAAATTGAAAATAAAGAAATAAAAAAATTTAATAATATAATATATTTTAAAATTAATAGAATATAACCAATCTTCTGAAATTCTATAAGAATACAGTTGAATTCAAAACAGAATAGAAAAGAATAAAAAAAAATAGAAAATCATTTTTATGTTCTAACAGTTTTTGAAAATTTGAAATCCAACTTTCGAATAGAATCAATTCAAATACAATAGAATAGAAAAGAACAAAATAGAAAAAAAAATAGAAAAGAATATAATAGAAAATAAAAGAATAGCATATAATAGAGTAAAACAGAACAAAAAATAAAAGAATGGAGGGAGAAAAAATAAATAAAAAAACAATAGAACAGAAAATTCAAATAAAGAATAGAATATATATATAAAACCAATCTTTTGAAATTCTAATAGAATAAATTTGAATTTAAAACAGAATAGAAAATAATAAAATAGAAAAAAAAAAATATAGAAATAATTTCTGGAAATTTGAATTTCGAATAGAATAAATTTAAGTAGAAAAGAGAAAAGAATATAATAGAAAACAAAGTAGAAAAAAAATAAAATAAAAAAAATATATATTAAAAAAAACAAACAAAAAAAAACAGTAGAATAGAAAGAATATAACCGATCTGAAATTCTAATACAATAAATTTGAATTCAAAATAGAATAGAAAAGAATAAAAAATAGAAAGAACATAAAAATAACAGTTTTTGGAAATTTGAATTTAAAATAGAAAATAATAGAAAAGAAAACAAAATTGAAAAAAAATAAAAATAAAAAAAACAACAACTGTAGAATAGAATGAATATAACCATCTTCCAAAATTGGAATTTCAAATAGAATACATCCGATTCCGAATGAAATTTGAATCGATTCGAATAAACAAAACAAATTCTGAAAACAAATTAAATGAATTTAAAACCAAACAAAACTTTATGTAAATAACGAAACGAAACAGATTTTTTCGTTCTGCACACGTCTATATGCAACTATTTTATAAAGAGGACCTGTCATAGGAGCTGCACAGACGCCTATCCCAAGTTTTCTAAATCTGACCTCTGACCTTCAGTACCGGCGAGACGCCTCCGCTTGTATTACCTGCTGCTGGGACCGCGCTGAACACGTGATCGGCCGTGACGCCGCCATTCGGGAGTTTTATCTGTTGTAAACAAACACACCTCTGATTATTATTTTTTCTGCATCATATTATTATTATTATTATATTTATTCTGCATTTTCAAGAAGCAATTTTTTTAACCAGTTGCTGACGGCCGTACGACTTTGTACGGCCTCAGCGCGGCTCTGAATTCCTAACAGGCCGTGTTTTTACGGCCTCCCCTTTGCTCGTTCCCCGCGCGCGCTCACGAGCGCGCAGCGGGGAACTACTGTCATCGCCGCGTCCCCTGGATACAGCCGCACACAGATCGCGGTAAATAGCCAATCACAGCGGCTATTTACAGCGCGATCTGGACAGCCAATGACGGATGATCTCATATGTAAACATATGAGATCATCTCTCATTGCCGGCGCTCTCTCCACACACAGACGCCGCGTGTGTGGAGAGAGAGTGAGTTGCAACATTACAGTTACAGTGAAAGTTAAAAAAAGTGCCCATCAGCGCCCAATCAGTGCCCACCTGTACCCACCTGGTACCACCAGTGCCCACCTGGTACCACCAGTGCCCACCTAGTACCACCAGTGCCCACCTGGTGCCCACCAGTACCACCTGTGCCCACCTGTGCCACAGTACAGCCCGTGCCACAGTACCGCCCGTGCCACAGTACCGCCCGTGCCACAGTACCGCCCGTGCCCGCCTGTGCCACCACTACCGCCTGTGCCACCACTACCGCCTGTGCCATCAGTACCGCCCGTGCCATCAGTACCGCCCGTGCCATCAGTACCGCCCGTGCCATCAGTACCGCCCGTGCCACCGTACCACCTGTGCCACAGTACCACCTGTGCCCGCCTGTGCCATCAGTACCGCCCGTGCCATCAGTACCGCCCGTGCCATCAGTACCGTCCGTACCGCCCGTGCCACAGTACCACCTGTGCCCGCCTGTGCCATCAGTACCACCTGTGCCATCAGTACTGCCTGTGCCATCAGTACCACCTGTGCCATCAGTACCGCCTGTGCCATCAGTACCGCCTGTGCCCACCTGTGATCAGGGCCCATCTGCAACACCTCAGTGCCCATCTGTGCCGCCTCAGCGCACATCTGTGCCGCCTCATCCGTGCACATCTGTGCAATCAGTACACATCTGTGCCGCCTCATCCGTGCACATCTGTGCAATCAGTACACATCTGTGCAGCCTCATCAGTCCCCATCTCTGCCACCTCAGTCCCCATCTCTGCCACCTCAGTCCCCATCTCTGCCCATCTGTGCCACCTCAGTGTACATCTGTGCCACACACACACCGCCAGCAATGTCAAAACGTCGCTATTCCTTACAGGAGGCATTTCAGATTATTTCTGCACCTGATGAGAGCAATGTGGAGCTCCCTGTTTCTGATTCCCAATCGGATTCGGACGTAGACTATGAGCCAATCTACACCAGTGGAACAGCGACAGGCTCAGAGGGGGAAGATGGTCAGCCCGCCAAAAGAAGGCGCTCTGGTGAGGAGGCAGTGGCATCCACCAGCACCGACATGCCATCCACCGATACTGAAGTGCCATCCACCAGTACCGTCGTGCCATCCACCTCTACCGAATTGCCATCCACCAGCACCGCAGTACCCCAGCAACAAAGGTCAAGGACCCATGCCAGCCTTCCCTATGCCCTTCAGTACCCCCTGTGGCTTCCTCCAAATTCCGGAGAAGCCAACATTCCCCCCCTTCACTGCCCAGCCAGGAGTCCAGGTAAACACGGACAATTTTTCCCCAATTCAATTTTTCGATTTATTTTTCCCTGAGGAACTGCTTTCTAGCATTGTGGCCCAGTGCAACTTGTATGCCCAACAATTTATCATCAAGAACCCCACATCGTCCTATGCCCGTCCCTTCCAGTGGAGAGACCTTACAGTGGATGAGTTCAGGATTTTTTTAGGCCTCACTTTTTGCATGGGACTCAACCCAAAAAATTATAAAACATTCCTTTTGGTCAAAACGCCCCATTTACCACATGCCAATTTTCTCCACAACAATGCCCAGATCCCGATATTTTATAATCATGAGGTTCCTCCACTTCAATGATAATACACAGTGCCTTCCCCGAAATGACCCCAATTTTGACAGGCTTTTCAAAATTCGCCCCTTATTAGATTATTTTTCGCAATTATTCCCCCAAATATATACCCCGGAACAACACATATGTGTCGACGAGTCCCTAGTAAAATTTTGTGGCCGACTTAAAATCAAACAATTTATACCCAGCAAAAGGGCCCGCTATGGGGTGAAGGTCTACAAACTTTGCGAACGAGCCACAGGGTACCTTTATTCCTTTTTGGTGTACCAAGGGAAGGACACCCAGCTGAATCCCCCCGATTGCCCAGACTACTTGGGATCAAGTGGGAAAGTTGTCTGGCAACTCATCAACCCCCTCCTTGATAAAGGATACCACCTGTACGTGGACAACTTCTATACGTCTCTTCCTCTGTTCCACAACCTGCACCGAAAGAAGACGCCAGCATGTGGCACCGCCAGAAAGAACCGGAAAGGCTTTCCGCAAAGCCTTGTAAATACAAAGCTGAAGAAAGGGGAATCGGCGAGTCTGCGGAACAAGGAGGTTCTGGCAGTGAAGTGGAGGGACAGAAGAGACGTATATATGTTGTCCTCCATCCACAACGATTCTTTTGTTGAAACCCGCAGAAGGCGTGGCACCACCATCCAAAAACCCACCTGCATTCAGGACTACAATTTGTTCATGGGGGGAGTCGACTTAAACGACCAAATGTTGGAACCATATCTACCCACAAGACGCACGTACCATTGGTACAAAAAGGTAGCAATTTATTTTTTTCATTTGGCCGTCTACAACTCCCATATTGTTTACCGCAAATCAACCCAAAACCCCCTACCCTTCCTTGGCTACCTGGAGGAAATTACCACTTCCCTGATATTCCCAAACGACTTGCCCCAAAACATCCGATCGTTCTCTCCGAACGGCACTTCCCGGATAAGATCCCTCCCACAGCATCAGGCCGACGAGCTCAAAAAAAATGTAGAGTGTGTACCAGTGGAGGAATCAGACGGGACACAGTTTATTATTGTGCAGAGTGTCCTTCACAACCAGGCCTCTGTATAATTGACTGTTTCAAACGTTACCATACTAAACTAAAGTATTAGTTTAGTATGGTAAACGTAATCCTCCGTTCCTGCCTTCTCACCCCTTATGCCACTGCCTGCTTTTGTAACTGACCCCGGCTTGTTATTGGACCACCCTTCTGCCTAATGATTTTGCAATACCGCTGATTTGGAATTGACCCTGGACTGTTTTTCGACCATTCTTCTGCCTAACAATTCTGTACTGCCTCTGCCTGATCTGGAACTGACCTCGGACTGTTTGACCATGCCTTTTGCCTGCCTCTTGGACTGATCTTGTACCCTGCTACTGGACTAGTGGGATTCAACACAGGGGTCTCACATATGTGAGGGGCGCCAGAAAAGTTTTTCTGGATGAAGAAAACTTTTTTGTTTTCTCATGCTAGATTAGGGTCTGGTTGCCCGGAGGCTTCAAAGAGATTTGGGTGGGAGAAGCCTCTACCCCTGTCCCCATTCTGTCCTGAACGAGGCCCTCCTTCTGCCTGCTGCCTGTAGGACCTATGCCATCATGCCTCTGCCTGTTGCATGAACTGACCACCTGCAGTATCCCTGCCTGGACGTTGCTGACCAAGTCCCTGCCTGCTGCCTGGACCAGTGCTATCCTGCTGTGTAGAACTGCGCTACTATTACCAAGGTAATCTTTTGTTTACGCTTTGCTCAGCATAATGTATTTTGGGGTGTAATTCTTGGTATGTGCATGCTATGTGTCTCTGGAACACCTGACGGTGTTCCTTGCATGTTGGATCTCTATATGTGGTCAGGCTGTGTAGAAGTCTCACACATGGGTATCGTTTTACTCAGGAGGAGTAGCAGAATGTATTTTGGGGTGTCATTTTTGCTATGTACATGCTATGTGTTGGAAATATCTTATCAATGGACAACTTTGTGTAAAAAAAATGCGTTTTCATTTTTTTTCCACATATTCCAAAAACTTCTGGAAAAAAATGAACTGTTCAAAAGACTCATTATGCCTCATAGATTATACGTTGGGGTGTTAGCTTTCCAAAATGGGGTCATTTTGTGGGTAATTCCATTGTCCTGGTGTTCCAGGGCCTTCAAACGTGTAATAGGTTGTCAACTAGTTAGATGTGCAATTTATGCTCCTAAAACCCCTGATGGCGCTCCCTGCAGGTTGGGCATCGGTATGTGGCCAGGCAGTGAAAAAGTCTCACACATGGGGTATCGTTTTACTCAGGAGGAGTAGCAGAATGTATTTTGGGGTGTCATTTTTGCTATGTACATGCTATGTGTTGGAAATATCTTATCAATGGACAACTTTGTGTAAAAAAAATGCGTTTTCATTTTTTTTTCCACATATTCCAAAAACTTCTGGAAAAAAATGAACCGTTCAAAAGACTCATTATGCCTCATAGATTATACGTTGGGGTGTTAGCTTTCCAAAATGGGGTCATTTTGTGGGTAATTCCATTGTCCTGGTGTTCCAGGGCCTTCAAACGTGTAATAGGTTGTCAACTAGTTAGATGTGCAATTTATGCTCCTAAAACCCCTGATGGCGCTCCCTGCAGGTTGGGCATCGGTATGTGGCCAGGCAGTGGAAAAGTCTCACACATGGGGTATCGTTTTACTCAGGAAGAGTAGCAGAATGTATTTTGGGGTGTCATTTGTGGTATGCACATGCCATGTGAGAGAAATAAGCAATTACAATGACACTTTTGAGAAATTTTTTAAATAAAAAATAAAAATCTTAATTTTGCAAAGTGTTTTGGGAAAAAATGACAACTTCAAATAACTCACCATGCCTCTTACTAAATACCTTGGGATGTCTACTTTCCAAAAAGGGGTTATTTGGGGGGAATTTGTACTTTCCTGGCTTGTTAGGGTCTCAAGAAATGAGATAGGCCTTCAAAACATCAGGTGTGATCAGATGTGATAATTTATTATGATTTGCACTATAGCTTGTAGACTCTAAAACTTTCACACAGACCAAATAATTTCCCAAAAAATTGGGTTATTTTTTATCAAAGACATGTAGCAGTATAAATTGTGGCCAAAATTTATGAAGAAAATTTAATATTTTGCAAAATTTTATCACAGAAACTAAGAAAAAAACTTTTTTTTTCTAAATTTTCGGTCTTTTTTCATTAATAGCGCAAAAAATAAAAAACCCAGAGGTGATCAAATACCACCAAAAGAAAGCTCTATTTGTGGGAAAAAATGGACAAAAAAATCATTTGGGTACAGTGTTGCATGACTGAGTAATTGTCATTCAAAGTGTGAGAGCCCTGAAAGCTGAAAATTGGTCTGGTCAGGAGAGTGTTTAAGTGCCCAGTATGGAAGTGGTTAAAGAGCCACAAAAAAAAATACAAGAAGAGGAAGATCATAATAAAAGGAGGAACAAAGAGGAAGATCATGAGGAAGAAAGAGGAATAAAGAGGAGAAAGGAGGAAGAAAGGAGGAAGAAAGGAGGAAGAAAGGAGGAAGAAAGGAGGAAGAAAGGAGGAAGAAAGGAGGAAGAAAGGAGGAAGATAAGAAAGAAAGAAAGAAAGAAAGAAAGAAAGAAAGAAAGAAAGAAAGAAAGAAAGAAAGAAAGAAAAGAAGAAAGAAAGAAAAGAAGAAAGAAAGAAAAGAAAAAGAAAGAAGAAAGAAAAGAAAAAGAAAGAAAGAA